>NC_034191.2:26889597-27189597 GCF_002021735.2 Oncorhynchus kisutch
ACCCTGTGATTTCCTGCCCTATAGAGTCTGGATGGGAACGTCGTAGTGAGGAGTGATGCTCGTGTGTCCTCCCTCACGCTGAAGTACGCCAAGTTCACCGACGCTGGCCAGTACCTCTGCTCTGCACGCAACGCCATCGGAGTGGATTCTCAACCCGCCTACCTGGAAGTCCGCTGTAAGAGCTCTACATGTCACAGGGCTGCATCTGAAATGGCATCCTATTCCCTATAGTGCACTACTTTTGACCAGAGCCCTACACCCTATAGTGCACTACTTTTGACCAGAGCCCTATACCCTATAGTGCACTACTTTTGACCAGAGCCCTACACCCTATAGTTCACTACTTTTGACCAGAGCCCTACACCCTATAGTGCACTACTTTTGACCAGAGCCCTACACCCTATAGTGCACTACTTTTGACCAGAGCCCTACACCCTATAGTTCACTACTTTTGACCAGAGCCCTACACCCTATAGTTCACTACTTTGGCCAGGGCCCATAGGTTCCCAAAAGTAGTGCACTATATAGGGAATAAGGACACAACCACTGTCTCTAGTGCTTAAAGTCTTAGTCAGGCCTGGCTGGCATACTGCCTGCAGCTTCTAATGTTTGTGCCAAAGCCCACTCTTTTAAATATTTAAGAGAAAAGACAGAAATCTCTTATTCACGTTGCTGGCTCATTCCTCCATAGATGCTCCTAAGATCCAGGGCTCAGTGACAGTGTATACCTGGGAGGGGAATGCAGCTAACATCAGCTGTGAGGTCCTGGCCCACCCCAGTGACGTTTCCATGCTCTGGCTGAGGGACGGGTTTCAGCTTCCCAACGCTAACATCACCAAAGCCAAGGTTTTCCAGAGCCCCACAGCCAGCTACCTGGAGGTAGAGACCCGCAGATATACACACACATGCATGAGCACACAGACACACATGAATACACACACACTAAATTAAGAACACTCCACATGTCATAAAGATTTAATGTGTGACAGCTAGTATTTGCAGGGTTCTCCCCCAGTTCCACTGTGGGGAGACTGAGTGTGTTTTCATTATTCAGTAGAGGGAAGCACAGAGACAGAGGACTAAAATAGGCATCTCTAATGGACAAACAACAGTGGAACAAACTGACTCAAGCATCTAGTCACCTTATGTTTGTAATGCTTTGCTGCCCTGAGTTTCTTTCATGCATCGATTCTCTCCTCTGTTCCAGGTCACTCCAGAGTCTGAGAATGACTTCGGGAGCTACAACTGTACTGCTGCCAATGAGATGGGCACAGAATCCAAGGAGTTTCTCCTCATTCAGGCTGGTCAGTCATAATTACAATCTGTAGCTAATTATCCAAAATCATCATGCTTCTATATTGTGAATCTAATATTTAATGTTGGCATCAAATTAAATATACTGTAGTTCTTAAATGAGTACCTTTATGTGTGATTCCTCTCCTCTCTAGATGTCCCGTCAGCCCCATCCCTCGGGGAGGTGGAGCCGTTCTCCAGCTCAGCCAGGGTGGAGTTCCAGGAGCCTGATGCCACCGGGGGTGTACCCGTCCTCCGGTACCGGGCTGAATGGAAGACTGTGGGCAGGGGCAGCTGGGTGCAGATGGTCTATGACGTCCAAGGAGGTGAGTACAGGGGCAGGGCGGGGGGCGACAAAGATAAAGAGAGTATGTGAGGGGATAACAAAATTAAATGTGTTTATTTTTCTCAGTCATTGGCCTTTTTTAATGAAACATCCATCCAATATAATAATTCAGCTGGTTTTATTTACTCTCAAATGAGAATAAAATAAAATGTTGTCTGCATCCTTGTTACTTGTCAAATCAAATCAAACTTTATTTGTCACATTCGCCGAATACAACAAATGTAGACCTTACTGTGAAATGCTTACTTACAAGCCCTTAACCAACAGTGCAGTTCAAGAAAAGCGAAGAAAATATTTACCAAATAAACTAAAGTAAAAAAAATTGTAAAAAGTAACACAATAAAACAACAATAACGAGGCTAAATACAGGGGTGTACTGATACCGAATCAGTGTGCGGGGGTACAGGTTAGTCGAGGTAATTTGTACATGTTGGTAGGGGTGAAGTGACTATGAATAGATAATAAACAGTGAGTAGCAGCAGTGTACAAAACAAATGGAGGGGATCAATGTAAATAGTCCGGTGGCCATTTGAATAATTGTTCAGTAGTCTTATGGCTTGGAGGTAGAGGCTGTTAAGGGGCCTTTTGGTTTTAGACTTGGCACTCCAGGAACCGTTTGCCGTGCTGTAGCAGAGAAAACAGTCTATGACTTGGGTGACTGGCGTCTCTGACAATTTCTGTCTGAATGCAGTGTCTGTTGTGGATGTGTCCGTATTTGTACTTCTCATTTGTATCCTCAGGAGCTCTGAGTGAAATAACCATCACAGGCCTGAAGCCTGAGACCAACTATGAGGTGAAGATGTCAGCCATCAATGGCAAGGGAGAGGGTGAAACTAGCCCCGTTGTGGTCTTCAAGACAGAACCTGTCCGTAAGTCACTCACTCACTCTCACACACACACACACACACTTCACACCTCTTTTCTCACTTCCACAACACCCCCTTTTACCTCACCTTGCCACCACCCATTGCACCTCCCATTAGAATGAATCAATACATACATCCATGTTTGTACAGCCTGTTTGCCAGCTCCACCATAGACATATTGGTCAGCACTGGCTTAGAACCTTTAGATCAGACATATTTGCCCTATGCTGTGCTTGAAAATCTATGACAAGGCTTGTGCTGCACAATTGGCTTGAATTCTCACTGCTAGGATGATGACAACCCTTGTTTTAACTCTCTCCCTCACTCTCTCCTGCTCTCTTGCTCTTTACCATTGAGTGCCCCCTGTTGGTTGCAAATTTGATTTGATTTGATTTGTCATGTGACTGGAAGTGGAATGTCTGCCCCTTACTAACTCAGGAATATTATGCATGTGTAGAGTTGAACTGATCGTTTGGTATCCGAGGACATTCTGATTATTATTTGCTGTTTGATGCTGCTATCACAAAGCCTGGCTAGTTTCATTTCTTTCGTTTTTCTCTTGTGTCATACTCTTGTGGTGTAGTTTTTTGTTCATTCATTTTTCTCGTCTGTTTTTCTGTTGGACCGCTCAGGTTATTCTTACGCAAGTAAGTGCCTCATCATTATACACACTCACTCTGAATATTAGTTTGAACTTTGAACTTGTTTTCAAAACAGTCTTGCTCCAGTGTTTTATGTATACAGTCATTGGATTTACTGTGGCTTATGGTCGCTCTGCCTTCCGCATCTTTTCCATTGAGATTTGGCAGTCATGAAATATTTCTTTATGTTTATTTTCCTTTCTGTTCTCTTATCAATCTAACCTAAATAGTTGAATACCTTTCATCGGCAGGAATATTATATTGCAGATAACAGATTTGTACAGAATTACTAGCTATGTGTAAAGCCTTTGTTTTTGCCTGATATCTCTTATTTTATATGATTTCTTAGATGGCATTTTTCATTTTTTCACTGAGGACTCAGGTTTGTTATGTGGTTATTGGGGAGTAGATAGTTATTAGGAGTAGTTAGCATGTGACTTAAACAATGTTATACCAAGACAAATAGCCTAGAACACCCCCTATTACCTGCTGCTCTTCTTACTGAACAGTACCTACAGTAAGAAGCTATGGTCATTTACGGATGTCATTTACTGTTATGTCATGTGTTGGTTGTACATGTACAACTGATACAACAGTGTCCATCAGTATTGGCAATACTAAGTAGTATTAGGAATACATCTGTATTTCTGTCTCCTTTTTCAATGCTGCTGTTTTCTGTCAGTATTTCCAGTATGTCTTCAGCGTTTCCTCTGTTGTCAATCATTTTGTCTTGCAGGAGAAGGATGGTTTGGGATGTAGCCTTTTCCATTTAGTACCATATTTTGTTTATATAAATCTAGAACATAAGCTGCAGTAGCAGGTCATAGTTTCTCTCAGAGGAAAGCCTGTCATTTGTCCCTGCTTGTCTATTCAGTGTTGTCAAAAGTTCACTGTTGTTTTGTGTTACTCTTCAGTTTCTGTTTCGTTTAATTTAAATTTTTAACTGTGTTTTTCCTGTCCATGTTTACATTGTCTATTTTTATATCTTTCATGTTTCCACTTTCCTTTCAACCAATCACACGCGTGCGTTTCATGTGACTGTCATCATGTGGCTTGCATGGTGCTGATGATGTCGTCAACTCCGCAGAAGGTAACTTTTCAGTCCCAATTTTCACAAGAAGAATCTTAATTTTACTGGAGAGTCATTCATAACATAAATACTAAATGTACAGATTCAAACGTTTCCCATTTATTTCCATGTATTTTCCGTCTTGTTAACCCATCATATGTAGCCAGTCACCTTCTCTGGACTGATTGGAGCTCCCTGGAACTCTTACAGTCCTTTAGCAATGAAGTGTTCCTTCCCTATCTGTTCTAATATAACTTGGGATTTATTCTAACAATTTCAATGATTTATCGCATTGTAATAACTTTTTTGTGCTAACTGTCATTTGTCTCAAGTAGTTTACTGTGCCCAAACACCCCCCTCTAGTGGCTGGGTCCTATCCAATCATGTGTAATTGCTGTTTAAATACTACTTCCATTTTAGCACTCCACAGTAGTCTAACAGCTTGTTCATGAGGGCTTTTAGTTGGAGAGGCAGACAAGTGCCTCTAGCACAACAGTATGGAGGAATGGTGCCATCTGGAGAACACTAGCATACAGAATATTAACAGCTTTCTCCACATCTTTGAAACAGGTTTAGGAGAAGCCGGTTAAAGGTTTCACAGCAGCTGCTGACCAGCCGTAACACATTCTACATCTTCTGAATGACTGCTTCAGCTCACTAACTAACCTTGATATCTCCGATGTGTCTGTTTAGGGGAACCTGAACCGCCTAAGCTGGAGGGAACACTCCAAACCAAAGGCAACTCCCTCAAAGTCAACTGGCTCAAGCAGGACGATGGAGGCTCACCCATCACACACTACCTAGTCCGCTATAAACCAGTGAGTATTCACACTACCTAGTCCGCTATAAACCTGTGAGTATTCACACTACCTAGTCCGCTATAAACCAGTGAGTATTCACACTACCTAGTCCGCTATAAACCAGTGAGTATTCACACTACCTAGTCCGCTATAAACCAGTGAGTATTCACACTACCCAGTCCGCTATAAACCAGTGAGTATTCACACTACCCAGTCCGCGACAAACCAGTGAGTATTCACACTACCCAGTCCGCTATAAACCAGTGAGTATTCACACTACCCAGTCCGCTATAAACCAGTGAGTATTCACACTACCTAGTCCGCTATAAACCAGTGAGTATTCACACTACCTAGTCCCCTATAAACCAGTGAGTATTCACACTACCCAGTCCGCTATAAACCAGTGAGTATTCACACTACCCAGTCCGCTATAAACCAGTGAGTATTCACACTACCCAGTCCGCTATAAACCAGTGAGTATTCACACTACCCAGTCCGCGACAAACCAGTGAGTATTCACACTACCCAGTCCGCTATAAACCAGTGAGTATTCACACTACCCAGTCCGCTATAAACCAGTGAGTATTCACACTACCTAGTCCGCTATAAACCAGTGAGTATTCACACTACCTAGTCCCCTATAAACCAGTGAGTATTCACACTACCCAGTCCGCTATAAACCAGTGAGTATTCACACTACCCAGTCCGCTATAAACCAGTGAGTATTCACACTACCTAGTCCGCTATAAACCAGTGAGTATTCACACTACCTAGTCCGCTATAAACCAGTGAGTATTCACACTACCTAGTCCGTTACAAACCAGTGAGTATTCACATTACCTAGTCCGCTATAAACCAGTGAGTATTCACACTACCCAGTCCGCTATAAACCAGTGAGTATTCACACTACCTAGTCCGCAATAAACCAGTGAGTATTCACACTACCTAGTCCGCTATAAACCAGTGAGTACTGCTACTACCTAGTCCGCTATAAACCAGTGAGTATTCACACTACCAAGTCCGCTATAAACCAGTGAGTACTGCTACTACCTAGTCCGCTATAAACCAGTGAGTACTCACAATACCTAGTTCGCTATAAACCAGTGGATTTGGGGCACTGTAGACAGCTGTAGACAAACAATGTGCATTCTTATGTGCAAAAAATGTGTGCTAATGTACCCATGCCCTTTCAAGGAATACATTCCTAAAAGAGACTGTCAGGTACTGTATTGAATCATTAAGTTGACCGTGGCCTATTTTGTGTGTCCTTTAGAAGCATCAGGCCGACTGGAAGCCAGAGATCCGGCTGCCCGGTGGCAGTGAGTATGTGGTTCTGAGCGGACTGGAGTGGAACACGGAGTACGATGTGTTTGTGGTGGCAGAGAACCAACAGGGGAAGTCCCAACCTGGAACCCTGACCATCAGAACCTCTCCAGAACCCGCTGCCATCCCAGGTACCCCACCATGCACCAGACATCAGGCACTCACACTGGCACTGCCACGCACAGCTGAGACAGCAAACTCAAACATGTCCCAAACAGGAGCCTTTTTGGTTCTTACAACCACATAAATCTGACAGTACACAGGAATTTGACGTCTAGATGTTTTCAGCAGGCAAAATTAAGACAATAGAAGAACAAGCCAGCTGTTGGTCAGAGCTGTTCGTGGGTGTTCACTCTGCAGCAGAAAATATTCACTCCTTCTAAGTAGAACTCTCCACTGTCTGTCTGAGAGGGTATTGGAAGAGGTTGTTGTCTGTCTGAGAGGGTATGTGAAGAGGGTATTGTCTGTCTGAGAAGGTATGTGAAGGGGGTGTTGTCTGTCTGAGAGGGAATGTGAAGAGGGTATTGTCTGTCTGAGAGGGTATGTGAAGAGGGTATTGTCTGTCTGAGAAGGTATGTGAAGGGGGTATTGTCTGTCTGAGAGGGTATGTGAAGAGGGTATTGTCTGTCTGAGAGGGTATGTGAAGAGGGTATTGTCTGTCTGAGAGGGTATGTGAAGAGAGTATTGTCTGCGAGGACCACCCAAACGAACACTTATTTTTGAACATGCCCAGAGTTTGTTTTTTACAGTTAGTTTTTTGTGATGATGACAGACATCGCACAATTGTTTTCCAATTTTGAATCTGTTAGAATTAAACTTCTACACCGAAGCTGTGAGTGACACTATGAGTTTGCTATCTCAGTGTTACAACAGGCTGCCTCCGCTATGGACAAAGGCTATCCTGCTACAGTGATGGGTACAGTATGTAGATGGATGGTCTATCCTACTACAATGATGGGTACAGTATGTAGATGGACGGTCTATCCTGCTACAGTGATGGGTACAGTATGTAGGTGGACAGTCTATCCTACTACAGTGATGGGTACAGTATGTAGATGGACGATCTATCCTACTACAGTGATGGGTACAGTATGTAGATGGATGGTCTATCCTGCTACTGTGATGGGTACAGTATGTAGATGGATGGTTTATCCTACTACAGTGATGGGTACAGTATGTAGATGGATGGTTTATCCTACTACAGTGATGGGTACAGTATGTAGGTGGACAGTCTATCCTACTACAGTGATGGGTACAGTATGTAGATGGACGATCTATCCTACTACAGTGATGGGTACAGTATGTAGATGGATGGTCTATCCTGCTACTGTGATGGGTACAGTATGTAGATGGATGGTTTATCCTACTACAGTGATGGGTACAGTATGTAGATGGATGGTTTATCCTACTACAGTGATGGGTACAGTATGTAGATGGATGGTCTATCCTGCTACTGTGATGGTTACAGTATGTAGATGGATGGTCTATCCTGCTACTGTGATGGGTACAGTATGTAGATGGATGGTTTATCCTACTACAGTGATGGGTACAGTATGTAGATGGATGGTTTATCCTACTACAGTGGACGGTCTCCCCTACTACAGTGATGGGTACTGTATGTAGATGGACAGTCTATCCTACTACAGTGATGGGTACAGTATGTAGATGGACAGTCTACCCTGCTACAGTGATGGGTACAGTATGTAGATGGACAGTCTATCCTGCTACAGTGATGGGTACAGTATGTAGATGGACAGTCTATCCTACTACAGTGATGGGTACAGTATGTAGATGGACAATCTATCCTGCTACAGTGATGGGTACAGTATGTAGATGGATGGTCTATCCTACTACAGTGATGGGTACAGTATGTAGATGGATGGTCTATCCTACTACAGTGATGGGTACAGTATGTAGATGGACGGTCTATCCTACTACAGTGATGGGTACAGTATGTAGATGGACAGTCTATCCTACTACAGTGATGGGTACAGTATGTAGATGGATGGTCTTTGTCCGTGTGTGTGGATGCAGTCTGTTACTATATAGTTTGGCCTTAACTGGTACAGCAGCGTTCCTGTACCATAGCAGGTCTTAGCTAGCTGAAACTGACTGCTTTTACTGACACCCACAGACACCTGTGTTGCAACACTACACAGCTAGGCTGCGACAAACCCCTACCAGGCCTCAGGCAATGCAGAGTGCTTTACTGAAACTTAGCAGGACGTATCCCTCCTCCTCACTTCTCCTGTTTGTTCTTTCCCTTCTAACCCACCTCCTAGATAAACACGCGTCCCATTCACAACCGTTCAACCCCCAGTTTCCTTACTCATGGTTTGTGGCGTAGTCCTCTCTCACATGCTGTGCTTTTGCTTTAACTTGCTTCAAAGCTAGAATCCTTAGTTGCTACATACATGTTTTGACTTATAAATTAATGATATATACCAATTGATTCTTGAAGAATATAACTTATAAATGCCTCATGAGCTTAGTTTAACAGTCGTACCCCATCAGAAACCAAAATATAAGCTTTTTTTTACTCTATGTTTGTAAACCACGTAAACAAACACTGTATACCCTTAAAACATGGTTAAACTATCATTTTGATTAAATGGATGGTCAATAAAAATGGATGCATCCATAGGGCTGTCTATGATTTTGAGAGTGGTTAAATTTTTCTCGGCC
Source organism: Oncorhynchus kisutch (assembly GCF_002021735.2). Lineage (NCBI taxonomy): Eukaryota > Metazoa > Chordata > Actinopteri > Salmoniformes > Salmonidae > Oncorhynchus > Oncorhynchus kisutch. Next base: position 26,898,621 of record NC_034191.2, read on the forward strand.
CAGCCCTCTCTAAGCCCAGCCCTCTCTAGGCCCAGCCCCCTTTTTACCAAAACTGAAGGGGTGACGGCATTGTTATTGTTTGCGGATTCTAGATTTAACTCCTTGTCAGTTTAAAACTACTTTTGAAATGTTTATTTTGTTCTCTATTCAGTTTTGTTTACAAACTTGACATATTTTCTCTTCTCTCTCCTCTCCTCCCTCTCTTCCCATTTTCCTACCCTTCTGTCCATTTCCACTCTGTTTCCCTCTCTTCATTTCTCTGCCCCTTCCCCCCTCTCTCTATCTCTCTCCCTATGTCTCTGCCCTTTCCCCCCTCTCTTTATCTCTCTCCCAATGTCTCTGCCCCTTCCCCCCCTCTCTCTACCTCTCTCCCTATGTCTCTGCCCCTTCCCCCCTCTCTCTATCTCTCTCCCTATGTCTCTGCCCCTACCCCCCCCCTCTCTCTATCTCTCTCCCTATGTCTCTGCCCCTTCCCCCCCTCTCTCTATCTCTCTCCCTATGTCTCTGCCCCTTCCCCCCCTCTCTATCTTTCTCCATATGTCTCTGCCCATTCCCCCCCTCTCTCTATCTCTCTCCCTATGTCTCTGCCCCTTCCCCCCTCTCTCTATCTCTCTCCCTATGTCTCTGCCCCTTCCCCCCTCTCTCTTTCTCTCTCCCTATGTCTCTGCCCCTCCCCCCTCTCTATCTCTCTCCGTATGTCTCTGCCCCTTCCCCCCCTCTCTCTATCTCTCTCCCTATGTCTCTGCCCCTTCCCCCCCTCTCTATCTTTCTCCATATGTCTCTGCCCATTCCCCCCCTCTCTCTATCTCTCTCCCTATGTCTCTGCCCCTTCCCCCCTCTCTCTATCTCTCTCCCTATGTCTCTGCCCCTTCCCCCCTCTCTCTTTCTCTCTCCCTATGTCTCTGCCCCTTCCCCCCTCTCTATCTCTCTCCCTATGCCTCTGCCCCTTCCCCCCCTCTCTCTATCTCTCTCCCTATGTCTCTGCCCCTTCCCCCTCTCTCTATCTTTCTCCATATGTCTCTGCCCATTCCCCCCCTCTCTCTATCTCTCTCCCTATGTCTCTTCCCCTTCCCCCCTCTCTCTATCTCTCTCCCTATGTCTCTGCCCCTTCCCCCCTCTCTCTTTCTCTCTCCCTATGTCTCTGCCCCTTCCCCCCCTCTCTATCTCTCTCCCTATGTCTCTTCCCCTTCCCCCCCTCTCTCTATCTCTCTCCCTATGTCTCTGCCCCTTCCCCCTCTCTCTATCCCTCTCCCTATGTCTCTGCCCCTTCCCCCCCTCTCTCTATCTCTCTCCCTATGTCTCTGCCCCTTCCCCCCTCTCTCTATCTATCTCCCTATGTCTCTGCCCCTTCCCCCCCTCTCTCTTTCTCTCTCCCTATGTCTCTGCCCCTTCCCCCCTCTCTATCTCTCTCCCTATGCCTCTGCCCCTTCCCCCCCTCTCTCTATCTCTCTCCCTATGTCTCTGCCCCTTCCCCCCCTCTCTCTATCTCTCACCCTATGTCTCTGCCTCTTCTCCCCTCTCTCTATCTCTCTCCCTATGTCTCTGCCCCTTCCCCCCTCTCTCTATCTCTCTCCCAATGTCTCTGCCCCTTCCCCCTCTCTCTATCTCTCTGCCTATGTCTCTGCCCCTTCCCCCCCTCTCTCTATCTATCTCCCTATGTCTCTGCCCCTTCCCCCCTCTCTCTATCTCTCTCCCTATGTCTCTGCCCCTTCCCCCCCTCTCTCTATCTCTGTCCCTATGTCTCTGCCCCTTCCCCCTCTCTCTATCTCTCTCCCTATGTCTCTGCCCCTTCCCCCCCCTCTCTATCTCTCTCCCTATGTCTCTGCCCCTTCCCCCCTCTCTATCTCTCTCCCTATGTCTCTGCCCCTTCCCCCCTCTCTCTATCTCTCTCCCTATGTCTCTGTCCCTTCCCCCCTCTCTATCTCTCTCCCTATGTCTCTGCCCCTTCCCCCCCTCTCTCTATCTCTCTCCCTATGTCTCTGCCCCTTCCCCCCTCTCTATCTCTCTCCCTATGTCTCTGCCCCTACCCCCCCTCTCTCTATCTCTCTCCCTATGTCTCTGCCCCTACCCCCCCTCTCTCTGTCTCTCTCCCTATGTCTCTGCCCCTTCCCCCCTCTATCTCTCTCCCTATGTCTCTGCCCCTTCCCCCCTCTCTCTTTCTCTCTCCCTATGTCTCTGCCCCTTCCCCCCCTCTCTCTATCTCTCTCCCTATGTCTCTGCCCCTACCCCCCCTCTCTCTATCTCTCTCCCTATGTCTCTGCCCCTACCCCCCCTCGCTCTATCTCTCTCCCTATGTCTCTGCCCCTTCCCCCTCTCTCTATCTCTCTCCCTATGTCTCTGCCCCTTCCCCCCTCTCTCTTTCTCTCTCCCTATGTCTCTGCCCCTTCCCCCCCTCTCTCTATCTCTCTCCCTATGTCTCTGCCCCTTCCCCCCTCTCTCTTTCTCTCTCCTTATGTCTCTGCCCCTTCCCCCCCTCTCTCTTTCTCTCTCCCTATGTCTCTGCCCCTTCCCTCCTCTCTCTATCTCTCTCCCTATGTCTCTTCCCCTTCCCCCCTCTCTCTATCTCTCTCCCTATGTCTCTGCCCCTTCCCCCCTCTCGCTTTCTCTCTCCCTATGTCTCTGCCCCTTCCCCCCTCTCTCTATCTCTCTCCCTATGTCTCTGCCCCTTCCCCCCCTCTCTATCTCTCTCCCTATGTCTCTGCCCCTTCCCCCCTCTCTCTATCTCTCTCCCTATGTCTCCGCCCCTTCCCCCCCTCTCTCTATCTCTCTCAATATGTCTCTGCACTCTTGCCTGGTTTTGGACCCTGGTGGACGTCACTACATGAACACTTTCCTCATTACGTATTACTCTTTTCTGAATCTGTGTCTCATCTTTCCGTTGGTTTTGAAAATATTTTGGTTTGAGCAGCAACCCAAGGCTGTTCGTCTGTGACATACACTCTGATCTCCCTCGTCATGTCCATAGTAGTTGTGTTGCTGCTCTCATAGCTAGTTATATGAGGCGATGCTGGTCTCTCTCTCACACACACATAGAGGAAAGAAAGCTATCCTTTCTCTGCCATGGCTGGTTGTCTCTCTGGATGGATGCCTAGACAGACACATGTCTCTCAGTGGGTGGGGAGTAACTACAGAATAGAGCAGCCTGATTGACTGAACTGAACCAAAGGCACTGGTATCAGTTTAGCTTGGTTCCAGATCTGTTTGTGCAGTATAGCTAATTCCTATGGTCGTTGACAACAACCATAGTAAGGAGTTAGCCATACAGCACAAACATATATAGGACTAGGCTAGTATCAGACTAGGCTAGTATCCTACAGGTCAGTGCTGTACCACTCCGCTCAGCAACATAGCACAGCTAGTAGCAGCACTCTGAACTAGAGAACTGAATGGAGCTCCAGTTGACATTAATGAACACTAGGGTATTGAATGAGTGGTAATGCTATTTTGAATACTGTGGCAGAGTACTGAGTGAATGGTGGTGAGTACCAGACAGTTTACGTAAAGGATGTGTATTCTTTTTCCACTTACTATATTGTATGTACTGTAAAGACTTTTAATAACATTCATTTTTACATGGACATTTAATTAACAAAGTACCACATTATAATATGCCTAATATTAATACTGTTGTATTATGACACACTGTCGACATACATATAAGCATTATGGATACAGTTGGGAACTGCAGCAGTCAATTGTGTGTTATTGATTCCTGAAGAACTACAAATGTCATTTAAAAACTAGCAATACATTCTTTTATACTATTAAGTTGTGATTATTTTGTTTCCCAACTGCATTACAAATAGACCCTGAAGTCAATACGGAATTGTTCATACTCTTTTTAGTAAGTGAATCAGATGTCCCGAGGAGCTGATATTCAGGGTGCTCTCTTTTGAATGGGAACTGGACAGATAATGCTAGAGGTCATGTATTGTGTGTGGTACAGTAGTCACTAGCTAGCCACACATACATGGTTGTTTACAAAATATCTCTTGAAGCACATTATGCATTTTCTTCAGGTGTTTTTGGTTATGACTAATATCAAATAAAGTTGATTTAATACATCTTAATGGGTTTGCATTTATTAGAGGGCAGGTGATTTAGATAGATGCCTTTACTGTTCCAAAGACAAGGTACAAGTCACGTGTGATGTTTGTTTGAGCCTTGTCAGGGAGACATTGATCTCCCAATTTGAGCACATCAAGGTACCAGTATGAAGTTAACGTCTACAAAACATCTGGTTAGAAGCTGTGATCTCTTCTCACTATGTCAATGTGCATGACAGGTGAGTTGTCTGTGTTTTATGAAACCATTATGTAGAAAACAGAGATATTTCCATATTCTAACAGTATGTCCACATGTATTCAGCTGTCTAACTGTGGTGCTATATGTTCCTAGTGAGTCATGCTGTGTCTGTACTGTAGATATAGACGGGGAGTCTGCCCTCTCCACGGGCATCATGGCAGGGATCCTCATCTTGGCCTTCGTCCTGCTGCTCCTGGCTGTGGACGTCACCTGCTACTTCACCAACAAGTGTGGCCTCATCATGTGTCTGTGCTGCAAGCCAGGCAGCGGGGCCAAGGGACACAACCTAGAACAGGGCAAGGCTGCATTCATGTGAGTGTCTACTGTCTCAATATGTGCGTCCCAAATGGCACCCTGTTCTCTATCTAGTGTACTTCTTTGGTCCAGGGCCCATAGGGAATAAGGTGCCATTTGTGACACTGACACAGACTGAAAAAGGAGTCTCTGCATACTCTCAATTTAGATGCAATTTCACAGTTCTCATTTGCTAAGCTTTGGGTACGTGATGACCTTCGTCTGAGAATGTCTGGTTCAAGCATTTAATCATCCTCATTATGCTGTAGTTCTGTGTTACTGAGGTCCTGGAGTCTGTTGCCGTGGAGCCTATGTAACTATCAGAATCCTCTGTGTCCACAGAAAGGATGAGTCCAAAGAACCGATAGTGGAGGTGAGGACAGAGGATGAGTGCACAGCCAATCACAACGCAGGAGGACCCACGGAACCCAGTGAGACCACACCCCTTACAGAGCCAGAGTGAGTATACCTTGACATACAGACACACACACATGTGGGTGCGCACATACACACACATATATACACACACACACACACACACACACACAGATATCGTCGTTGGGCTAAAGCACAGTACATTCCTCTTGTAAGAATCCCAATATTCCTGCACAGTTTTGAGTACATTGTAATGAATGGAATGTTGAGGGCTTTTTGAGTATAAGCAGTTAGTTTATACATATGTCTGTGATTCCTATAAGGAGATTGCACCGTCGTGTGCTCATGCTTTTATACTTTTTGTTGAAACTTCTCTATAGTCACATTCACACTGCACTTAGCCCAGGGTTAACAAATGATTGCGTGAAAGGAGGGTTAGCTAACCCTAAACTAGTTTTAACCCAGCATTAAGGATAGCCCTGGTCTAACAACATGCGGTGTGAAAAACCTTTGTGTGTGTTGTAGTTTCTTGTGTGTTTGTTTTTGGGGAGGGGTGTTTATTTCTTTGCTGCCACAATAGTTTTTTCTCAGGATATTTCTCAGGAGATTCATCTTTTCGATATCACGGTTGAATCGCTACCAGTCAAAGACGTGGATAGATCCACTGTGGTTTATTCCTGTATATGGTGAACTTGATGAAGCCCACCTAAAAACTGAGACATTAAAAACGGGAGTCACATGAGATGAGTGTCTGTTACAATTCAACCCTTCAGGTGGTTGTGTGTAGTGATCCTTTCCATTAGAAAGACCTGTTTTTAGTTCATTAGACCCTACATGTTCTCCATGTTAGTCTGTGCATGGACAGTGTCCTTTGTTATTTGATGTGCCTCACTGCATGGAACCCCCTTGTGTGTCCTTTCTCTCTGGTTGATGTTGTCTGCTCTGTGTGTAATATCTAACTGCATGCCTCCCCTAACCGAACCTCCTGCTTGCTCCTCCTCTCCACCCCTCCTCCCCAGTCCCCACGTCGGGTCCCAGTCACCTCACTGTCTAGTGTGTGTGTCTCTGCTCTCTCCCTGCTCTCTCTCCCAGGCTGGCCGCTCACACTGCTGCCCTGGCTCTGGATACCCTCTCGTCTGTAGCCACCATCTCTGACACAGCCAACACAACCTATGACCCCGCCCAGGACAGCCCCTCTAGTGAGAGCACCGCTCTCACCTGTAGCCTGTCTGCCCTCGCTACTGACCCCCTGCCTGCCCCCGCCCCGGCACCCACCCCAGAGTCCAACACAGCCCCCCCAACCCCCTTCATCTCCACCTCTGACATCACAGCTAGAGTAGCCCCCCTGTTAGACCTTCTAGGAGACAGCTCTCCTAGAGCAGAGGACAAAATGTATGCCACTGCTGTTAGTGCCACAGATTGCCCTAAATCTCCCAAAAATTCCCCTATTCCAATACCACCTAGGCGTCGAAACTCTAACAGACCTGCTCCTTCTCCTCCCACTCCCAAGAGCCCCACACCTACCCACTCCACCACCATGGCCCCCAGGAAATCTGCCCCGGAAAGTCCCTCTCTTGCCCCCTCCACTGCCTCTCCTAGTCCAAACACCAGGAAAGCTTCTCCTATTGCCCTAGACAGCCCCTCTCCTGCTCCTATGGCATTCACTTTCCCAGCCTCTGACACCTCCACCTCTAAACTTGCACCTACTGCCACCAGCACTGCTAAACCTGTCCCTGTTACCCCTGTTCCTGTTACCCCTACTGTCCTGGGCTCTAGTACACCAGTCCCTGACCCTGACAAACCTGACTCTACTACCAAAGACACTCCCACTCCTGCCCCTAATATAGACCCCACTCCCACTACCACATCTGTCCCTAGTGCTCCTACTACTGCCTTCAATGCTGACATAACTGCTGCTATCGTTCACGAGGACACAATCAAATGTGCCCCTGTTTTCCCAGACATTCTCACTAGTATTCCAGTTCCCACAAGTGCCCCCACCACACCTGCCCCTAATGCTTCCACTGCCCCGAGCTTTGCCACACCTGCTGCCCCCACGGTCACTATCACACTGGCTTCTACTATCTACGACACCCCAACACCCACCCTGACCCCCCACATGCCCACCACCACAGCACCCCAAGCCCCAGAGATAGAGTTAGAGTTGACCAATGGGGTGGAGACTGAGAGCCCCTCCATTCCCCCAGTAGAGCCCACTAGGTTTCAGAGTAGTCCCACTCCCTCCCCTGCCCCTGGCCTTTCCTCATCCTCCTCCCCCCTGGCTAACGGAAACGGGTTTGGGGCAGACCTCCAGGCCTCAAGCCCCCCAGCTCTGGAGGAGTTAGACAGTCTGGCCAAGGCTGCTCCACTCAACGACGAGTATGGCTCCCTCTAGAGGTTTATACGTGTCAATGTTTTTGTGTTCCCAGTCATCTACTATTCTATTATCACTCAGTCTCCACCTTTCCATTTGTCTTGTGAAGTAAAGTGAAATTGTAGTAGTCAATTGTGGTAACAGTGGTGATAATTGTTCATTAATGAGACCTGTGTAATGGTGACAAGTGCTGTAGTCATTGCCATGGTAGTGGATGTGTGTGTGTGTGTAGCGTCGTGTGGAGTAGTAAAGTACTGTGTAGTAGTATGGTTCCCCTTGTAGAGTGTGTTGTGTAAGTCTTGTAATGACAGTGCCGGGCATTAGTACTGCTCTTAGGCTGGGGATAGGGCCAGAAGACTAGATCTTTCACTCACCCTGCCTAATGTCTATTCAATGGTAGGGCAGACACTGCAACAGACAATCATTTGGTTGTTAAGTGGTCCTTAGTACTGCTCTATCACTTTGACTCAGAGGTGCTCTGTAATTATATTACTTGTTTTGGTATCAATCGTCTAACAATTACTACCTATGGCTATTGTCTAAATATATATTGGAAAAGTAGCGGTTAAGAGCGTTGGACCAGTAACCGAAAGGTTGCTGGTTCAAATTCCAGAGCCAACTAGGTGAACGATCTGTTGATGTGCCCTTGAGCAAGGCACTTAACCCTAATGTATCCTGTAAGTCTCTCTGGATAAGAGCGTCTGATAGAATGTAAATGTCTATTTGGGGTGTTGTTTGAACGCAGCAGTTGTGGTTTTCTTAGGGATGCTGTTTTTCTAGTACATTGCAGGTAGACTGTTCATTTCTAACATTTTCTCCATTGCAGGAAGATATTTGGAGGTGAGAAAAGTAAAGCGGAGGAGGCTGAGGTGAAGACAGCCCTGTCAGAGGGGACCACAGAACACAACAATGTCACACAGAGAAACGCCAGCGACAACAAAGCATGATTGGGCAGCCTCAGCCCATCCAAGATGGCGGAGGCAGCAACACTCATTACAGTCTGCAGCAGTTTTTCTTTCCAGTGCCCTTACTGCATTTCCAGAACAGCAACATGTGTCTGTGCAATAGAGTTGATTAGAGCACGATCTGATTGTGCAAACATGTTTATTCTCACGTATGTTGTGTTTCGCTACACACATGGAACACTAAAGAATTCCATTTGAGTGATTTCAAGTGGTATAGGAGGCAACATTCTAGTTTTTACAACTACTCAGAGTTATAATTGTTTTCAGTGAGGAAAAACAATGGATTATTCAGGAACATAACACTGAGTGTAGAAAACATTAGGAATATCTTCCTAATATTTAGTTATACCCCCCTTTGCCCTCAGAATAGCCTAAATTCATCGGGGCATGGACTCAACAAGGTGTCGAAAGCCTTCCACAGGGATGCTGGCCCATGTTGACTCCAATGCTTCCTGCAGTTGTGTCAAGTTGGTTGGATGTCCTTTGGGTGTTGGACCATTCTTGATACACACGGGAAACTGTTGAGTGTGAAAACACAACAGCATTGCGGTTCTTGACACACAGTGGGCCTGGTACCTACTACCATACCCCGTTCAAAGGCACTTTAATATTTTGTCTTGCCTATTCACCATCTGAATGACACACATACACAATCCATGTCTCAATTGTCTCAAGGCTTAAAAATCCTTCTTTAACCTGTCTCCTCCTGTTCATTTACACTGATTGGAGTGGATTTAACAATTGACATCAAAAGGGATCATAGCTTTCCTCTGGATTTACCTGGTCAGTCTGTCATGGAAAGAGAATGATGTTTTGTACACTCAGTCTATATATACTGAAGAGATTGACCATGTAGACATTATTTTATTATTTCCATGTTACATTGTTCAAATGTTTGAGGGCTAGTCTCATCGAATAGTCTCATCGAATAGTTTGTTTGCATGTCTGATTTGCAAATGGTTCTTAATGTTTTGTTTGAAACATTTGACTGTTTTAATATTTATGTCTGTATTAGGGTGTGTTATCATACAGATTGTTTCAATGTTTCAAACAGAAGTTCATGGATTTGATTTAACACCACTTCCCCATGCTCCAAGGCAAGCTCTGAGTGACAGAGACAGACAGAAAGGAAGGTAGGGTTATTTCTAGCTAGCAGCCCACAGTGCTGGGAATGCTTGGGTTTCAGAGAAAGCCATATTATCATAGATATGTATCAGGAGTTATCATATGAGATGTCTTCAACTCGCCTTACCTGGGGGTTCAGGAAATGAATACTGTATTGTGCTAAATGCAGAAGTACGTATTGAGTGAATATTGTACTGGTATTCACAATGGAACACAAGATCGAGCCATGTGCAAGCGATCCAGGGGTTCGCACAGAGAAAGGTTGTAGAGAAGAACGTTTAGTGATCTAAGTGAATGTCTCATCATGACCCAAGCACCACCACTTCCTTGTTTTAACATCAACTATGATGAGTATCTTATCATATTCACAAGAAAACAAAGAAAATGCCTGACATTTATCATTTAGAATCGTGTTTTTGAAGCAAAAATCTTTTAAAGCAGTTTTTGTACTCTATATGGAAAGGTTTATTTTCCACTCCTGACTGCGAGCTTGTGCACTGTGACTGTGTCAATAGATTGTCTTGTCGTCACTTTCAATAATATCTGCATAGCTTTGTCGTGAAAGGTTAACACAGCCTGGGGAGATATGTTGAGTTTTGGGCATGATGCATACAAACGGTACTTTATAAAATATGTGTAACAGAATCCCAAACAGACATGCCTATGTTTGTTTAGGCAATGCGAGTTTCATATTGAGTTATGTGAGGGAGTTATCAGAATGAGGTCTGTTCAGGCCTATAAAACGCTTTATTTTAGTCTCCAGTTGTTGTTCAAGTGTTCTGTAATGTTGTCTTTGAATTGATTTTGTTTTTGTACAATAGCAGGCATCATGAGCTTGTTGCCTGTTGACTTTATAATCCCAGAGATGGAGGGCAGGGTGGTAATCTGACAACAGAAGAAAACAACACTCCAAAATGTTAATACTCTATGTTGTTCTGCCACTTTCATGTAAACAATCATTTCCCTCAGTACATCAGTGGAATAGGACAGTCATGCCAGAACCTGTACAATACAACCCTCTGCTGTTGTCATCCTCCCACCCCGTCCCCTATCTCTGGAGCCTCTTGGTTTTACTGGGTCAAACCCAGTGGACCGTTCTGCTCTCAGCGGTCTACAGTCAGAGTACTAACCCATTTACAAAATAAAACACGGTTTTGGAACCTCACGCTGTTTACCGTTGTTTTTATGGCAAGTCATTGTTTTCTACAATGATATTATATTATTAGTGTGCCCTTTTCTTTCTGATGGAGTTTGTAGATGTAATATACAATAGTGAGCACTAGATGGCATGAATTGACAATTTACAAATGTAATATATTTAGCAAGATTATATCAATGTCCTTGTTGATGATAAGGTAATATATCAAATTACTCCTTGATTAAGGTTATTAAATTATTACCTTCTAGATTACGTGAAGAGATAGGAAAATGATAGATTGTAATAGGGTATGATAATGAGTTGGTGTTGCTGGATTCCCTGAGTTAGTGACTCCTTTTGCTCCTCTGTCGAGACTTGAGTGACTAATATAATTGTAATGAGCAAGGGCAGACACATATAACCCAGACAGACCTACCAGTATTTTTTTTAAATCTCAGTAAGTGATGAATAATGGTTAATTTAACTAGTTGTTTTCAATTGCATCTGGATCCAAAGACAACTGACTTTCATTCACCCTGCCCAAAAACCAGGTCGTGAGGACTGCTGCCCTGTAGATGTCTCTCTTTCCAGCCTTGATAGAACCGGGAACAGAGGACAATCATTCAAAGCTGTGACGTCGCCTGGGTGACAATTTGCCTACTTGGAGTGGGGATGAGTTTGGAGCGGGTTCTGTGAAATGCCTTACCATGATGTTGCCTGAATGATAACGCAATCGGATGAGTGAGGACGTAACAGGCCGCTAAGGTAAGGGGCATGAATGATAGCAAAATAGTTGTCTTTCAATGTTCTCTATTGCAGTAATACTGCCGTTGCACAGGTGAATCGAAAATACTTTCTGAAATAGCTATTCTTCACCATGTTACCAATTTATGGACAATGCTGAATTATTAATTGACATATTCACTAAATGGCAATCCATTTGTGTTTGTTTTTATATGCATAGTCGCGTTTCCAAAAACGTTATTTGGGCTAAAGTTTGCCCGCCGTTACTGTAACGGATTTAAAAACTTGACTGCTTAGTATGCCCGCCATACGATCAGACAGAGAGAGAGACGTGACTAAGCCGTGCCGTGCTGTGCGCCCAGGCTATGTGTTGCTCCCCTACAGTTTAACACTATGGCCATATTGAATTATTTCATGTTTAGAGCGTTAGTGACCAGATAAATGTACATGTTGGTGTTTTGGGGTAGGAATTCGTGATTCCATCAGAGCATAGTTAGCACCTGATGCGCTCTGTTGCGGAACTACCCAGGCTGTGTCAGCATTATCCATATGGGTATATGTGTATATGGGTCAGTGGTCACTGAAGGTCAGAAAATATAACAAATAATCATGGAACTATTTATCGTAGCATTTATCTTTATGATCGTAGGCTATATAGGCTATATTGGTTGAGGAGTGGCCACCCATACAAACATTAAAAAAGCGCTCCAAATGTGTGTGATTGTGAACGGTATTTTTCACCTTTCTAAATCTAACATTTGGTTGAAATGTAATCGTGGTTTGATAGTAGTAACTTATTAGATCGATGTATTCTCGAGTGTTCCCGCTGTAGCCCATCTATAATCGTTTACGCAATCCATATGCGCCCATATCAGCGAGTGGCTCAGTTTATAGACAGTATAGACATAAAAGTACATGCATCCGTGTGTTACCTGTTGCAGTAATACAGTTAAAGTGCGTGTGTACTAATGCATTTACAGCACATGTGATAGTGTATGGCTCTGTCCATTTGCAGCCTATGACATACAGTGCATTCAGAAAGTATTCAGACCCCTTGACTTTGTATCACATTTTGTTACGTTACAGCCTTATTCTACAATGGATTTTTTTTTAATCCTCATCAATCTAAACACAATAACCCATAATGACATAGCGAGAACAGGTATTTTGAAAAAATTGCAAATGTATTAAAAGTAAAAACATAAATACCTTGTTTACATATGTATTCAGACCCTTTGCTATGAGAATCGAAATTGAGAATTTAATCCATTTTAGAATGAGTATGTAACTTAACAAAATATTGGAAAAATCAAGGGGTCTGAAAACTTTCCGAATGCACTGTATAGACATATACAGTGCGTGACTAGTATCAAACAGACCTCATGGTGCACTCCTGGATTTAGGGAATCTATAATTCTCCTGTGTTTCCTTCCCGAGTATTCTTATAGTGACACATTACCATACAATATCAACATTTCAACTCAGTGCCTGACATTTGGCCAGCCAATGCTAAAATATTATTACTTTTCTTTCCCTCTGCAATTGTTGAACATGCAAGATATTGACATAAGACATCATTTAAACATGGCAATCAACCAGACCATTCTTATTCACTATTAATTGTACTGTCATTGCCATGATCTGAGATTTGAATATTTAATGTGGTTTCTTCTGTATCTCCCTTTAGACTTATAGACACACTGAAGGAAAAGCAGGTGGGATAGAACACACCTCATGCGTGGGCTCAGAGAGGGTCCGAGGCTGTACGGATCATCTGACTAAGATGGGTGTTCTCCAGCTCCACAACCCCACCCTCCCCGCCACGCTCCTGCACAGGGCCAATCATATGCGTCTGTCGGGAACGCTGTGTGACGTCATCATCACGGTGGATGGCCAGGAGTTCCCGGCCCACCGCACCGTCCTGGCCTGCACCAGCAAGATGTTTGAGATCTTGTTCCACCGCAGCAGCCTGCGCTACGCCCTCGACTTCCTCTCCCCCAAGACCTTCCAGCAGATCCTGGAGTACGCCTACACGGCCTCCCTGCAGGCCACGGCCGAGGACCTGGATGACCTGCTGTACGCCGCTGAGATCCTGGAGATCGAGTACCTGGAGGAGCAGTGCCTCAAGGTCCTGGAGACCATCCAATCAGAGGAGAAGCAGGACCACCTGAGTCTGAGTGGGAGGAACCATGGGTCTGGAGAGAGTGAACAAAGCAGGGCAAGGCACTGGAGAAACATGCTAATCTCCAAGAAGCATTCCATGCAGGAGGGTGGTATCAACCCCACCGCCCTGCACCACCTGGCACTGTACCACATGACTGACAGGAGTCCCTCTATGCCAGGGGGACTACCTATGGGGCTCCCTGTAGCTAGTCCCACACAAGTTGGAGGGCTTAGTCTGGAGGGCCTGGGTCAGTCTCCACTACAGTACAGCCTCAATGGAGCACAGCACCCCTCCCTGCCTCTGACTAAGAGGATAAAGACAGAGGACAATAACATGCAGGTGGATGAAGTCAATAGCTACGAGGGCCGGTCCTCCAGCGGAGGGGAGGGAGGCTTTGAATCGGACCAGCCCAGAGATGAGGGCCCGGGGACCCCCCAAAGAGGCAGTGTCATCACCTCGGCTAGAGAGCAGCACTCGGGCCAAGAGGAGGGGGGCATAGTGGGGAACAACTCTCCTCTGGACAGTTTCCCTGGGCTGGCTGAGAAACACCTGGCCTCCCTCTACTCATCCATGCCCTCCAATCACATAGGGGAGGTGGGGTTGCCTATGCCCATGTCGGTGGCCCCTTCCCTAGCCATGTCCCTGGACCTGAGGGCCTACGGGGGACTGCTGCCCCAGGGCCTGCTCCACAGGGAGATCCTCAGCAGGCTGGGCCAGTTTGCAGCAGGGATGAGGCGGGAGGGCCAGAGTCAGAGTCAGAGCTGTGGGGACTGTGGTCTCCAGCTGCATAACAAAGAGGCCATGGAGCAACACAGGTAGAGTACAGATTACTGCAGACTGCATACTCAACTCACTGTTATATCTCCAGGGTGTCTTTAGGTACTATGGATCTCAAGGTATCATTGAAGGAAGTATTTTGTCAGAGAGTGCCGGCAAGTAAATGTAGTTGAATGTGGAATGCAATTAGATTGTGTCACCCCTTCTCCTACAAAGTGCTCTATCTGGTCGCTATACACTAGGAGGTCTGTGAGAGACCGAGGTAGGGATTTGGAGTGTGTATGTGTGTGGTGAGTCTGGAGTCTTCATGCTAAATAGTTAAATGTTTTGTTAGAATTTGCAGGAAGAGATAAATTGTAGTACACAACTTCTAATTTAACGGTTGGTGATTTTTTTCTTTTTTGTCTTCATTAACTTTTAACACGTTAATAGACTTCAAAGGAAAGACCTGGGAGCAACGATATTGAATATCTTAGTTTGTTTAAAAAAAGACACCTGCTCTTGTGCCTGAATAGAGGGACTTCATGAGAGGTATGAAATGGGTCTTTGTTAGCCACTTAGCATACATGGTGTGGCATAATGAAGCTGTTTACTAAGTTTCTAAATTTCACAATTCTGTATGATTATTTTGAATTAGATATGACTCATACTTAAAACTGTCTCTGGGTGCATTTGGTATGCATTCCTTTGCATTAGTGAGGAAGGAGAGTAGCCTGCCCTTATAGGGATCAGCAGGCTTCTTAGCATGGGAAGGCAGAAGCCACTGGTTGACAGTTATACTGCTGCCTCATGACTTGGTGGGTTTAGACTAGGGGTTGGTGGGTTTAGACTAGAGGTCGACTAGAGGTTGGTGGGTTTAGACTAGAAGTTGGTGGGTTTAGACTAGAGGTTGGTAGGTTTAGACTAGAGGTCGACTAGAGGATGGTGGGTTTAGACTAGAGGTCGACTAGAGGTTGGTGGGTTTAGACTAGAGGTTGGTGGGTTTAGACTAGAGGTTGGTGGGTTTAGACTAGAGGTTGGTGGGTTTAGACTAGGGGTTGGTGGGTTTAGAGGAGAGGTTGGTGGGTTTAGACTAGAGGTTGGTGGGTTTAGACTAGAGATCGACTAGAGATTGGTGGGTTTAGACTAGAGGTAGACTAGAGGTTGGTAGGTTTAGACTAGAGGTCGACTAGAGATTGGTGGGTTTAGACTAGAGGTTGGTGGGTTTAGACTAGAGGTTGGTAGGTTTAGACTAGAGGTTGGTAGGTTTAGACTAGAGGTTGGTAGGTTTAGACTAGAGGTTGGTGGGTTTAGACTAGAGGTTGGTGGGTTTAGACTATAGATTGGTGGGTTTAGACTAGAGGTTGGTGGGTTTAGACTAGAGGTCGACTAGAGGTTGGTGGGTTTATAACTTGTAGGATTATTGTGAACTCATGAGTCACCTTTCCCATAACTCTGTTGATGACATGTGCTACACCAGCTCAGCTTTAGTTTGTGAGCAGTGCTACTCGTGACATTACAACAGCTTCAGACAGGTCCTCAGGTACCATTGCTAAATCAATCAACCGAGCCATCATCAGTGTCAGAGCACCAACTTCTACCCTTTCTCCTCCCACGCAGATGGTTGACATTTCAGGCCTGTGCCACTCCAGTGTTTGAAAGAGCCTGATGACAGAACATCCAGCAGGGTATTAGCTAGCCAATGCTCAGTCATGGAGATAGGCAGAGGTTTGAAGGTTGGAGGAGTCAGTCCTTCTGGTGACTGCTGGTGTTATAATGAAACTAGTCCATGTCAGGAGACAGGTCACTGAGCATCATCCACTTTAGTCACATTGACATTTGTGGAGAGAACAGGGAGAGAGAAGTTCGTTAGGGCATAGCACACCTTCTCAGAACTTTAACTTCAGCTTTGATTAAGTTAATTATCTAAAGGAGAAAGCTGGGAATCGTATGAGGTGTCTGGTTTATAGTGGATCACTTCCCTAGTTTTCTGTTAAATCCTCTTGCTTTCTATTCTATTTTGATGTAACGGGTGTTCTTGATTTAATTGAAGAGTTTTGTTGACCTAATATTTTATTGGTACTATGTATTAGATCATCTATTATTTGACTGTGGTCTGTTTAGAACTGTCTATAGGACTGCTGTCTGACCATTGTACTGCAGAGGGGGATATGAGGATAACAATGCAGATGATGCCTCGCATGGCTGGACGTGTGTGATATGATATCATGGGGTTTGCTGCAGGCAAAGTGGCAAGTCAGTTTTTTAAAATGTTGTACTAGTTACGAGAGGAGTGTGTGTCTTGATTTCCATGCGTACGTGTGTGTCTGTGTTTCTGTCTGTGTCTGTGTGTGTACGTGGGTGTCTGGGCTTCTGTCTGTGTCTGTACGTGGGTGTCTGTGTCTGTATGTGTACGTGGGTGTCTGTGTCTATGTGTATGTGGGTGTCTGTGCTTCTGTCTGTCTGTATGTGTACGTGGGTGTCTGTGTCTATGTGTATGTGGGTGTCTGTGCTTCTGTCTGTCTGTATGTGTACGTGGGTGTCTGTGTCTATGTGTACGTGGGTGTCTGTGTCTATGTGTATGTGGGTGTCTGTGCTTCTGTCTGTGTCTGTGTGTACGTGGGTGTCTGTGTCTATGTGTATGTGGGTGTCTGTGTCTATGTGTATGTGGGTGTCTGTGTCTATGTGTATGTGGGTGTCTGTGTCTATGTGTATGTGGGTGCCTGTGCTTCTGTCTGTCTGTATGTGTACGTGGGTGTCTGTGTCTATGTGTACGTGGGTGTCTGTGTCTATGTGTATGTGGGTGCCTGTGCTTCTGTCTGTCTGTATGTGTACGTGGGTGTCTGTGTCTATGTGTACGTGGGTGTCTGTGTCTATGTGTATGTGGGTGCCTGTGCTTCTGTCTGTCTGTATGTGTACGTGGGTGTCTGTGTCTATGTGTACGTGGGTGTCTGTGTCTATGTGTATGTGGGTGCCTGTGCTTCTGTCTGTCTGTGTGTGTACGTGGGTGTCTGTGTCTATGTGTACGTGGGTGTCTGTGTCTATGTGTATGTGGGTGCCTGTGCTTCTGTCTGTCTGTATGTGTACGTGGGTGTCTGTCTGTATGTGTACGTGGGTGTCTGTGTCTATGTGTACGTGGGTGTCTGTGTCTATGTGTATGTGGGTGCCTGTGCTTCTGTCTGTCTGTATGTGTACGTGGGTGTCTGTGTCTATGTGTACGTGGGTGTCTGTGTCTATGTGTATGTGGGTGCCTGTGCTTCTGTCTGTCTGTGTGTGTACGTGGGTGTCTGTGTCTATGTGTATGTGGGTGCCTGTGCTTCTGTCTGTCTGTGTGTGTACGTGGGTGTCTGTGTCTATGTGTATGTGGGTGCCTGTGCTTCTGTCTGTCTGTGTGTGTACGTGGGTGTCTGTGTCTATGTGTATGTGGGTGCCTGTGCTTCTGTCTGTCTGTATGTGTACGTGGGTGTCTGTGTCTATGTGTACGTGGGTGTCTGTGTCTATGTGTATGTGGGTGCCTGTGCTTCTGTCTGTCTGTATGTGTACGTGGGTGTAAGCACGTTTATTTGTATTGTGCTTTCTAAAATTATCCCATTCTCCTTTTGTATTTGTACAGTGTGATACTGTGTGACTCACAACTCTTTGAGACCTCTTTACTCTAATGATGCAGCAGTACACAGAGAGGGATACTTTCAGGATGGAATTAAACATGCTGTTCTGTACAAGGACAATGATGTTGCTGCCTTTTGAAAACCCTTCAGAAAATGCACAAAAACATTTTTGCTATTGTCTGCTATTTTTGAGACCTCAGTCATTGGCTCATCACAGTCCTTTTGTCTCTGTCCCCACAGGAAGCTGCACAGTGGAGGCGAGAAGGGACACGGCTGTGAGTTCTGTGGCAAACGCTTCATAGACAGTGTACGGCTCAGGATGCACATGCTCTCTCACTCAGGTAACACTGTCATATGATGATAATAACAGAGTAAATTCCATTCAGAATACCCCTGATAGAGCTGTACTGTTTTCACATGTACCTCTTCATTATGTCACACGTATACATATCTTAAAGGATCCATAGGAAAGAGTATTCCCCTTATTGTCTGTCTCCTATCTGTCTCCTGTCTGAGACTGTCTCTGCATGTGTCAGATCTTCAGTGTCTCTGTCTTCTCTTTTGTCTTCTCTCTGTGAATCTGTGTGTGTGTGTTTTCGGAGAGTCTGTCTGGCTCCTCGCCAGCGCTGTCCCTCTGAGTGATGACATCATCAGCTGCCGGCAGGCCTGGGTGTTCTGCCAGTGCTCCGAAGCGTGTGTGATGGCTCGCTCGCAGATGTGTGTCCAGGAACACACTGTACCCAAACGCCGACTTAATCAGACCTGACTGCTCTCCCAGCCACTTTATCCAAAATAGAGCAGGAGAAGGGGAGGAGAGTAGGCGGAGAGAGGGCTTAAAAATGAAACAAAAATATAAACAGAAACCCCACTCTGATGTAAGGAAGAATAGAAACAATGCTGCTATACCCTGGCTTTCCTCTCTTCTGATCTGTCTTTCCTCTGATCCCTGTAAAAGTGATAGGAGATGACAGATGGCTGACAGATGACAGGTTCCCTTTCTCCAAACTGTGTTCATAAACTATCTGATCTCTCACAGTAGACACATTTTAATCCATGTTTGGAACTCTATGATCTGAATGATAGTTACATCAGGTCACGACATACAGTAAGTATTCTGCTAGTTGGCAAACGGCTACTCTCCTTTACTCATCCTGTCTGCATCGGTATGACCTGGTGAGACATACTGGCTATAGTGTGTGTAATATAGGCCTGTTACACATCATTTAGATACTTTGATCTTTCATTACAAATAGATTTCTGAAACCTTCTTTCATGTAATTTGTATTCATGAACAAAATATATAGCCTCTGTATTGTACAAAAAGAAAGAGTTTGATCTTATTTCATTGTCATTGTGTGTTGCCGTATAGCCCATAGCAGCCTTTAGACCCTCTGTTGGTTGCTAAGGAGCCAGTGCGCCATAGCTCTAATGGGCTGATTTGGTATTCAGCTCGATGCTGGCTGTATTTTGGTATGCCAGACAAAGTGTTTTGATGGAGGACTATTGCAGCCGCGTCTGGAGACAGTTTGATGGTTTATGGATGAGAGCACACTCCATGCCTTTGACGGCACAAGACAATGCACTATATTCTCTTCCTCACTAATCACGCGCAATCTCCCAATATAACACACTGGACACACTGTCACAGAAAATAACACACTGGACACACTGTCACAGAACACAACACACAAACACACACAACATATAATGTACTGTCCTTAAAATGCTTCCCTCAGCCAAGGACAGCACTGCAGTACATCACCTACCTACATCTAGGAAAAGGCTACATAGTGTGCTGAAATGTTTTGTTTCCAAGATAAATGTCAAATATCTGAAATGAGGTGAAATCTGCAGATGAGGTGATTGTAGCTAGCTACAGCACTGGGACTAGTGCAGCTGTACAGGGAGGTGGGGAGAGTTGAAAGAGGACTACATTTAGGCTGTAGCGCTCCCAGTTTCCAAAGCTTGTGGGCGTTTTAATTAGTCATTTTAACTTCATTTAAAGCCAGCTGAGCAGAAAATAGATCAGTGAAAGAGCCCTGGGCCAGTATGGATCTGAAACCGATTTACATTTCACCACTAGCCAGCCCACATCCAAACAGCTGGGAGAGTGTGTGTGTGTGTGTGTGTGTGTGTGTGTGTGTGTGTGTGTGTGTGTGTGTGTGTGTGTGTGTGTGTGTGTGCGTGTGCGTGTGCGTGTGTGTGTGTGTACAGAATCACCACTTGTCAGAGCAACTGGCATCTCCTATAGCTGAGTGGTGTCAGTGCCCTTGTCTTCTCTGATCTCTTCATATGAAAAGACAAGGGCATTCCAAAGGTGAGCAGGGTGCTGTGTTTTACTGACGGAGATGGCTAGGGAGTGTTTTTGATAAAGGCATGTGCCGCAGGCTCAGATTGTCTGCTGTGCACAGAACACCCAGTCCTTCTGTGTCAACTCAGGCAGACAGGCTGTGCACTGTTCAGAGCCTGATAACAGGGTAAATACAACTCTTCAGCTCAGCTCCTCACTGTGAAATAGAGAGGCCATGGAACACTGTCTGGTGCCATTGTTTGGCCAGAGTTGTGTTTTTTCCAATGGGTTCTGGTCTTTTTTACTCTGTGTGACTCATAATGTAACTGTAAACAACCAAAGTGTATACAGAAGAGGATGGTTACTTAGTGACCTTTAAATAGAGCATTGCATTGGCTCAAGGTTTGAAATGGGTTTTAATCCAACAGCTTTCTCATCTTTTAAAAATTTGGTTTGATTCGGAAGTAAAAGTGGAGCTTTTATAGCCATCTGAGATTCAGATGCTCATTGGTTGCCATAACCATGAATCCCATCCATCAAATTCAGTTGCACCCTCTACAGCATGATCATAATTATTTTGTACAAATTGCTGATTGTTTTCTCATACTGTATACATGAATGTTTACATCTCACAAAAGAATGTACACCATATATTGAGTGTTTGATGATGACACATGACTGAGATGTCCCCCTGCAGCTGGAGCTGAGGCCCTGGTGTGTGATCAGTGTGGAGCTACATTCTCTGCTGAAGACGCTCTGGAGGCCCACAGACAGACACACACAGGTACTGTATGACAGACACACAGACACACGCACACAGGTACTGTCTGACAGACACAGACAAACATAGCACACGGTTGAAAACATACAGGTACCCAATGACTCACAAACACTCATTCACTACCCTTAAACAAGCAGGCTACAATTGACAAGAGACCGTTTGAGGTCTGCATATGTAATGTATTCTGTCTGTCTTGCTGCTTATTCAAAAAAGTGTTTAATAAACATATGACTATGGGGATGAACATCCTTGTTATTGTGCTGGCAGGGTTAAACTGTCCCTGTCATGTTGCTCCATAATTTATCAGCGGCTAGCGAGGACAGGAAGGCCCTCTCAGATATCACCAACTAATATCTCCTGGTGTCCCGTGTGGGTGCATGCCTATTTACCACGGTGCTGGCAAGCCTGACACGCCAGGCAAGCCTAGGCCACACTGCAAGTACATGACAGTGTCATAGATATGCCATGCATCTAGGCTATGTGCGTGATGAGCCCAGAGGGTTGTTACTCTATGGCTCTGACTCATGTCAACAACTTGGATCAACACATTTTGTTTGGGAATGATCTCATGGTGATAGATTATATGTATCCTCTCTAGCTCAGAAGATAATGGACATCAGTTCCTGGGAACTGTTCTGAAACCCAATTGTTTTAATTAGCGAGACACTCCTCTAATCAGGTGAATGGGTATCTCCTACCGAAGTTACACAAATGAGGTTGAAAGAATGTTCCTATGTTTGTCTTCCTTCCAAATATTCAGACCCTCTCCCAGTGCCTGAATCCCAGTCATTACAGTATCTAAATTAAACTCTACCTTTAATCATCTTAGACAAACCCTACAGTCGATCCACAATGAGTGTCAGAATCCACACCTTTTCTGCTACTGTCAGAGAAAGCTGATAACCCGCTCTGAAGCATTGGGATGTAACTGTAGCTCCAGGTGCCACACACAGTATGAATAGTTAATGCCTGTGGGCATGGAGGGGTGTTAACGATGCCTAAAGTTTCTACCTCCTCTCCTTCAGGTTGTAAACATCCAGGGGTCAGTTATCGGCTTGGCAGCGTATCTAGTGCAGGGTACAGGATGGCATTACACACTCATTTTGTCATGATCTCAACTTGGTCTAGTGTGATAAATGACCCTCTTACTGCCACTTTGTACACTTCGTGCTCTGACCAGAATGGTATGATTCTTTTGGAGCTGTTTGGTGGTTGTAAGGAATTCAGCTACTGTACACATTCTCTTTTAGAATATGCATTCACTGTATGTTCTTATACTTTCAACACAAGCGAAAAAGTGTGACAGGTCTTCTGCACTCAAAAATATGTCACATAAAGCTTATTTCTTTAAAACAATATATATTCTTACTGCATCAGGATAGCATAAACAGACGTTTCTGCTTATTTGCCTTCTTCAGTGTGTAACTTAAACACTGAAGAAGGATTCACTGGTTTAACGCACCAATCAAACTTTAAGTGCACTATGATCCTCTTTTGATTATACTTTCAACACATCCTAGGTTTATAACCTTTGAGATCACAGGCTGAATGAATCTTGTTACCATGGTTTTGTATATCGCCATGTCCAAGCTGTATCACATCTGGCCGTGGTTGGGAGTCCCATAGGGACGACCCAGCGTCATCTGGGTTAGGCCGGGGCAGGCCGTCATTGTAAATAAGACTTTGTTCTTAACTTGCCTAGTTAAATAAAATAAAATAAAAAATACATGTGACAGTATGCCAGGAAGCCAAACAGACATTATCACAGGTCAGACCTTAGCAGCCATAGCCCTATAGTTTACTGATCTATTCTCCTCAAGAAGGAAAACACCCCTACCTGACAAAGACCTGGCTGGCTCTCATATCAATCACGCTATAGGGACTGCACTGCAGAGCCTAGCTTATTTCCAGTGAGTGAGAGTGTGTTTTGGCAATGTGAATGTCAGAGGTGAGTGGCTGTGGGTTGGCATTAAGGGGCTGGTTAGGGGGGAGTTCCTGAGGGCATTGGATGGAAGGGTTGGTGGCATTGGATGCCAGGACTCCCAGGAAAACAA
Organism: Oncorhynchus kisutch; assembly: GCF_002021735.2. Classification (NCBI taxonomy): domain Eukaryota; kingdom Metazoa; phylum Chordata; class Actinopteri; order Salmoniformes; family Salmonidae; genus Oncorhynchus; species Oncorhynchus kisutch. Next base: position 26,921,594 of record NC_034191.2, read on the forward strand.
CATCATGTGGTGCTGTTTACTCCATCTCCCATCTCACAGCCCTCTCTGTCACAGTTGCCGTCTGCTTTGCCTCTGACCTACTTGTGAGTACCCAAAATAAAATAATGGAACTGTCTCAAACTCTCAAGCAACAATGACCTTATTTCATTAGACCATGTTAGTTAGGTTCTCTGTGGTATCATCTTGTTTGAACAGTTTTGTAAAATGTAAGCTAATCATAGAGCGTAGTAATGGACTGGACATGGTGCAGAACATAGTGGCTAACCATTCTGCCACCTTGCCTGCAGGAGAAGGCCCTAAGAGTGCTGTCTTTGTGTGTTCTTACAAACAGCTGCCCTTATCCTACACATAAACACTTCCTGTACTGAATGTCCACAGTACACATAACCCCTATTATACAGAGAACACATCCTACTCCATCACACTTTCTTGTACATTCAATACTGCCTAAGTGCATAGCATAGCCACTTCTCAATGAAATAGACCTCATCTAATTGCGCAATAATTATTGTGCAAGCTGCATTCACAATAATGAATATGCAATCGGTTGAAATGTAAACCACCATTCCACTTATAAATAGCTAATCATTGGTACAGATCTTCAAGTACTGAGTCTTACTGTACTCTACTTACACCCCAGTCTATTTCGCTGGCCTCTAGCTACAAAGTACACACTGCCCAGTGCTAGTCCAGTCATTCAGGCCCTGTAGGCTTCTACTCTGTCTTCATGTACTTCATAGTGAATGCTATTGGCAAAATATGCTAAACATCCAGATTGGAGACAGCAGGTGACCTCAATGAAACGGGCCATGGAAGACGGAAGGGTGGTTAAACACGAGCAACGTATCTCTTGTTGCATTAATTATTGAGCTGGTTGTTCTTCACTCTGGTAGATTAGCGGTCTGCTGATGAGTGGCTGGCCTACCTGGGATCATCTGAGGTTCTGTATGGTTACTGTCTGTCTCTAGACTTATCATAACATATAGTCTACAGGGACGCAGTCTGAACCCAGTGTGCAAAATTGTTTGAAAGACATATTTCCTATGTCTTTTCACGGTCTTTTCAATGTCTTTTCAACCAAAAATACGTATTTTCAAAATCTTTTACTCATAGGGAAGGCATTGGGTCATATACGGTCTGGTGCTCATTGCTCAATGTAATGTACATAGTGTATATGTGTAACTGGGTCACAGGGGCAGCTAGTGAGTGAACATGCTGAGGTGAGCCATATTAGGAGTTTTGCTCATAGCGCCTTGATGTTGAACCAATCAGTTATAGCTCCTTTCAGCAAATCTGACTTAACCCAATAAGCAAGCTCTTTAAAGAGTGTGACATAGTACTTTCAACTCTTTCAACGATCTTAAGAAAATGAGTTTAAACTCTTTAGCTTCATAGCTCAGTATTTCCCAGAGCCACTGTGTAGGTTGAGCAAAACAGCTCTTTAACTATTCATACCTTCTTTTGTATACTGGTTTAAAGGAGCAGTCCATGGTTGCTTTGTAGTGTAGTTATGGTGAGACCTGCACAGAAACGTGCTGTTAACACAGACCAATGAGATTAGATGGAGATCTATGGTGAACTAAACCTAAAGAGGGTTAACATTACAGAGATCTGTATAAACATTATGCAATCCCTTGTTCAATTTGCAGTGGGGTTACTGTGAGATTCACAGCGTGGGGAAACTGTTGTTCGTCTTTAGAAAAGGAACAGGCTTTGCTTATTTGTGAATGGAGGGATTAGTTTGAACACTTCACCCCAAGGAGGGCCATGATCCAATCTGGTTGCCTAGAGACATGTTTTTGTCTGTTGAGCCACTTCCTCTGTGTTCCCTGCCTTAGTTGGACTATTGACAGGCTGTTATGTAAATGCTCCCATGTCATGTTCTGATCTGATGTCTGATCTGATAAAGGTTGACGTTTAATTAAACTATCAGGCTGAACTTCCTTGCTAGAATATTTTTATGAAATGTCTTGTTTCTTGGCACCTCTTTTAATTGGAACATAGGAACTCTGGAATGAGTTTAGTTCTGTATACACTGTCTGTCTAAAGTTTACTGAGAGAAACTATACTGAAGTTAAATAATCTTTCTCTGTGGAATGTCTGCAAGGCCCCTCCCCTGTGTGACTCAATAGATGCACAATGCTCAGTCAGCCATCCAGCCTTTGAGGAATACCATTGATTACATGGTGTTTACCGCATTGAGGACCTAGGGTCAAGAGGTCAGGAGACCAAATCCCATTCCCTTTGTCTGGTTAAGGGTGAGAAAGCAGGGGCAGTGGGGGCAGTGGCATGTCTACTGGAGATTGTGTTTTCTCACAGAAAGGCTGCTCTGCACTAAGGAGCAAAGCCTACTGGAAAAAAAGGTGCTGTGAAAGCAAGTGTTTAGGTGTGAAAGTTAACAGAGTGCACTGGTGCAGGTAGTCATCAAACTAATGAATGTCAGCATATATTATTATATTATACATACTGTTTGTGCTGCACCTCTGACTCTGTCACTTTTATCTACTGCTTTTATTTGAGGGACTATTTGTATTAGTGCTTCTGTTATTTTCTTTCAATTAAGTTGAGTTGTTTCGGGTAACTACTCTATTACTCAAGGAGTTGTCACTGTGGAGGTGGGACTGAGATCATTGTTAAGCGAGAACTTTTTGTTTTGACAGTTTCACATTATTTTCATGGCAGTGGGATGAGAGGGTATTGACTGAGCATCTGAGTGTCTAGAAGCAGGACATGACAAGTAGAACAAGAATGAATCCATCCTGTTTAATGGTTTAGTGCTCAAAATAGGCAGAATGCAGACATATGGGAATGGTCATTAAATGGTCATTTCAAGAATGAATGAATGAGAAGAGCTGAGGAATGATACTGAGTGAGAACATTTTCAGAGGAAAGTCATACAGAACTGAAGTAACTCATGGTGCTGTATCATTTGAGGTCCTATCCAGCATGTTGGAGGCTAGAGGGAGTAGAACAGTAGAGAGCACGCCCCCTGCTGACACATGGAGATTGAACGGCTTGACACATTTCTCTTAGATGATTCTCCATTTAGTACCACCGGTCAAGCAGCACAGAATGGATTCTGCAGTTCCTAAAGGTCTTTTTTACTTTTCAGGATACATGTTCATTTAGCCCAGATTGTTGGTGCATTCCAGTCAAGTGGTAGCTCTGCTTCTTTAGAAAAAATCTGAAACTAAAGAAAGTAGATAGTCAGCTGGACAGTGAGACATAACATAGAAGCTTTCCTGTCTAGTCGGGGTTGGGGGCGGTACAGGGAAGATCTTTTGTCCATCGGTAAAACATTGTGGTCTGTGGGTGAGAAAAGCCCTGATCATTAGGCTACTACACAAAGCCTGGAAGTGTAGGAGTTGCATGAAGAGCCTATGACTAATGGATCTGGCCATTGAGGGTCCGAACCACATTGTGTTTCTATTGTGAAGATAGATGGCCACTGGAATAAAGCTAGTTAACAGGTGCAGTGCATTCCAGTAGGCCCTCTTTCTGCTGCATTGTGTGGAGTGGAGAACATCTCTCATCTTCTCTCTTCTTTGATATTGAGTAGAATTAATGCTGCATTCTCCTAGTGCCGTTTAGGGCAAACCACAGCAAGCTCATAGCCTACTTTAATTCCATCAAGTCCCATGATCAACATCTAATAACGAGAGAGAAAAGAAAAATAACACAGATGCATGTAATCTTAGAAATATTCTGAATATTAGTGACACATTTTATCCTATAAATGAGGCCTGATGTAAGCTAGGCCTTCCACGTTGTGTATTCCCAGTCGTTTGTGAAGAGGACCACGTGTAATGTGAGGCACTAAGATACTGACTGACTCACTCAGAGTAGGTTATGTAGTGGTTCAATAAGTGAAATGTATCTGGGAGTAATCATGACTAAAATAAAATAAAGATTTGGGAGAAATTTTAGCATGTGGATTGCAGGAAAATGGTCAACAATAGAGAAGTACTATGATTTATTGCTGAAATTGTTGGAATTATTGACTATAAATATCCTTGTCTGTTAACTTGATTGAACTCCAAACACTGTCTGACAATCTCCTGTATTAGTGTGAGTGTTCCTGTATCTCTTTCCTGTACTAATTCCAATTTAATTGCCAGTTGCCTCAAGGCACTTCAATAAGAGTAACAAATGATTTGATTTAGTGGACCTCATCAGACTGCATTTTAAATGCAACTCAGCAACCCCACTTGAATTCCAATGAAACGCTGGCATAGCCTCCTGTTTACTAATGATCCACCGCTGGAGATGTCTGATTGAATCCCAGTCGTGAGCAATGGGACCTGCGTTGTAAATGATCCTCAACCCGAGCAGACAGAAATACCGACCTCATAACCTAACATTAACCACCTCTCTGCAAGACTCGTACATTATTATCAGTGGAATTGATTACCCGATGAACTGATAATTCAGTCCTACGTCACATTTGGATTTTCATGAAAGGGATAAGCAAAGGGGTCATTGAATAGTGTTAAGAACAAGTAAGAACCCTGTATAATGTGTGTGAGTGTTTTTAATGATGGTTCTTCACAGATCCTGTGTGAGTAAAACTAGCCTGTGTTTCCCTATCTGTATTCCACTCCACTCTCAGTGCAACAGGAGAGCAGCCCCAAAGTGATGCCAGGTCACACACAGGATTAAAAGGATTGTGTTTTTCCTGCAGTCCTGCCTTTAATGGCTTGATATCGCTACTTAACATTCAGCACATAGCTCATAGTGGAGGCATCATTCAGGGTGGAGCTTCTATCAGCATCTCTCTGTAAACAGACACAGAGGACTTCAGAGGCTGCTTGAACACAGGCTTGATGGGGATTGAGGAGAATAATTCCGCTTTTAACATCCTATAAGGAGAAGTCATTGATTATGTGATTGACAGTTCCAACATCCTGTGTATTGTGTTAAAAAAAGATCTCGAAAAGACCATGACTTCCAAGTCAACGTCAATCAGAAAAGTGTATAAAGTCAAACTGAATGTATTTCACGCCTGTCAAGGGGGTTAGTTTAGGAAGAAACACTTTGCTCTTTGAAAGAATTGTTCTCCTCAGAACACTCAGGCTCAGAGTTGAGTGATCCAGTTTCCCCACTGAGTGTATGTTTGGTCCTGAAATAACTGTCTGTGTCTCTGTGTGTTCTCCAGGGACAGACATGGCAGTGTTCTGTCTGCTGTGTGCCAAGCGGTTCCAGACCCAGAAGGCTCTGCAGCAGCACATGGAGGTCCATGCAGGGATGCACAGCTACGTCTGCAGCCACTGTGACCACACCTTCCCCAGCCACACCACCCTCAAACGCCACCTGCGCTCACACACAGGTAAGGACTGTATCTATGTCCTATGTCATCTTCGTCATCATCACCACCACCACTGTTTTCATCATCTTCACTGTTTTCATCATCATCATCATCACTGTCATATCCGTCAACATCATCGCCTACACTAACACACAATCCAAAGCTGCAATGAGATCAATTCCTATAAACCATAAACCTCAAGCCTTTCATCTTTAAATAACTTGAACTACTACTTCTCTCTTGGCAGTAGACTGAAGTAGCATGAGACCAGAGTTTTTTAATTTCAGTCTACAGTCAGTTTCATGTTTATGTTCACTTAACGTTAATAAACTCCGCTATGATTCACTTTCCTGATGACAGCAATGCTTCGTTATGGCCAGTGTTATGTTTGAGGCTATTTTATCCAGTTTATGTGTTTATTTTCTTAGACACAGCCTTCTAGGCCCCTGCCATTAATGCCTGTCAGTTCTACTGCAGTTCTCCCCAAATGACAGAGCAAACCAAAATAAATATCTACAGAACAGCAAATGTCTGTGTTTTTCTCAGAGAGAGACTACCAAAGATAATTATTCCAAAGCTATACAGCAAATGCTCTGAAAAACAACAGAAACCTGGAAACACCATCCAACCTGGAACTGAGTGAGTAATGTTTAGTCTGAAGCTATATTTCATTTCCAAAAGCCAAGGAGATGATACATTACATTATTTTATGAGGACTCTGAATGCCAAGTTAAGGCTACCAAGCTTGATACAACTTCAATTAGCACTGACGTGTCAAGTGAGAGGTATCAAAGCCCTTTAGCCCAACAATGGCAGGAGAGTCGCGCAGTCTACTCCAACCAAATGGAGAGGCCTTAGAAGCTGCCTCCCGCTGTTCAGAGCTAATTAAAATATAGTACCCTGTTTATGTAAAGAATGATAAGACACGAAAAGAGCACAAAATGAAGCTCCTTATGGAAAATCAAGAGACACTTTTTGCTGACTATTATAAAAATGGGAACATCAGAAACCTCATCTTCCACACAGACCATCCCCTGGCATGACATAGTGCTATATTAGCACACTACCCCTCTGTTAAGAGGGTGGGGTGTCACCGAGGGGTGGAAACTCAGGATACTAGACAACGAGGACTCTGAGTCCGCTAATATACATCCCTATAAGTCTGGAACAGTATTGTACAGGGCAACCCCAAACAGTTTCAGCTGGACTTTCACCTAATCAAAGAATTAGCTCAGCAGGAGAAGCTCTCACTTGAGAAGATACCCTCACCCCGAGCAGGTCAGACCAGACCTCTTCCTTATATAACCCCACAGACAGGCAACCCCAAGCAGAAAGTCAACCTCCCAGCACAAAGTACTACTCCTTCATTGAAATGAAGGATAAATTCACCCAGCTGAAAAATGAGAAGTATGAAAAGTATGAAACTCCACTATGGCCAAGACCAAAGAGCCGTCAAAGGACACCAGAAACAAAATTGTAGACCTGCACCAGGCTGGGAAGACTGAATCTGCAATAGGTAAGCAGCTTGGTTTGAAGAAATCAACTGGTCAGGCAGGTGAAGCTGGAACAGCAGGTGATTACACTCCAGTCAGCACAGACCCAGACAACAGTCCAGCACAACAACATCCCCTTAACCAGACCCGGAGAGCTGGAGGTGGAGGGAGACATATCTGCACTCTGGACTGTGGTGAGACAACTTCAACAGGAGAAAAAGCAGGAGAAGAACAGAGCACTAGAGGAGAGGATCAGACTGCTGGATGAGAGGGTGAGGGTGATGGCAGGTGACAGAGAACAACCCACTGGAGAGGTGGCCACCCCCACAGAGAAGCCAGCAGAACAGCCCACCTCAGATCCCGACAAAACTCTCAACACCACAGCTGAACATTCCACTTTCCCCAATGCACAAGTGGTTATATCCACCCTGCTACCACGAAAAGACTTCCACCCTGCTACCATACAGCGGGTAAACGCAAGTATTTCCCGTGACTGTGCCTCAAAACCAAATGTTTACCTGGCCCACCACTCCACCCTGGACTTGAACAGCCTTTATGACCAGGTCCACCTATACAAGGCTGCAGTGCCCACCTTCGCCGGACACTAAAGGACAACGCTCTCAAATACATCCCCAACACTTCACACAGGAGCAACAGATCAATAGACACAACGCCCAGACCAGGGAGACACTCTCCCAGACCTGCGGGACCCCCCTCCCCCGGATCTACTCATAGAGGACCCATACCTACATCCAGACCACAACACTATCAGCCACATCCCCACCCCAACCAACACCTGCAAAGAGGGCCTCAACATGGAAGTCACACATACAGTGGGGCAAAAAAGTATTTAGTCAGCCACCAATTGTGCAAGTTCCTCCACCTAAAAAGATGAGAGAGGACTGTAATTTTAATCATAGGTACACTTCAACTATGACAGACAAAATGAGGAAAAAAATCCAGAAAATCACATTGTAGGATTTTTTCTGAATTTATTTGCAAATTATGGTGTAAAATAAGTATTTGGTCAAAAAAAAAAGTTTATCTCAATACTTTGTTATATACCCTTTGTTGGCAATGACAGAGGTCAAAAAATGTCTGTAAATCTTCACAAGGTTTTCACACACTGTTGCTGGTATTTTGGCTCATTCCTCCTGACAAAGCTGGTGTAAGTGAATCAGGTTTCTAGGCCTCCTTGCTCGCACACGCTTTTTCAGTTTTGCCCACAAATTTTCTATAGGATTGAGGTTAGGACTTTGTGATGGCCACTTCATTACCTTGACTTTGTTGTCCTTAAGCCAATTTTGCCACAACTTTGGAATTATGCTTGGGGTCATTGTCCATTTGGAAAACCCATTTGCGACCAAGCTTTAACTTCCTGACTGATTTCTTGAGATGTTGCTTCAATATATCCACATAATTTTCTCTCCTCATGATGCCATCTATTTTGTGAAGTGCACCAGTCCCTCCTGCAGCAAAGCACCCCAACAACATGATGCTGCCACCCACGTGCTTCACGGTTGGGATGGTGTTCTTCGGCTTGCAAGCCTCCCCGTTTTTCCTCCAAACATAATGATGGTCATTATGGCCAAACAGTTCTATTTTTGTTTCATCAGACCAGAGGACTATCTATTTCTCCAAAAAGTACGATCCTTGTCCCCATGTGCAGTTGAAAACTGTAGCTTTTTCATGGCGGTTTTGCAGCCTTGCTGAGCGGCCTTTCAGGTTTTGTCGATATAAAACTTGTTTTACTGTGGATAAAAAAAACTTTGTGCCTGTTTCCTCCAGTGTCTTCACAAGGTTCACAAGGTCCTGTTGTTCTGGGATTGATTTGCACTTTATGCACCAAAGTACATTCATCTCTAGGAGACAGAACGCGTCTCCCTCCTGAGCGATATGACGGCTGCGTGGTCCCATGGTGTTTATACTTTCGTACTATTGGTTGTACAGATGAACGTGGTACCTTCAATCATTTGGAAATTGTTCCCAACGATGAACCAGACTTGTGGAGGTCTAAAAAAAAAAATCTGAGGTCTTGGCTGATTTCTTTAGATTTTCACCTGATGTCAAGCAAAGAGGCACTGAGTTTGAAGGTAGGCCTTGAAATACATCCACAATTGACTCAAATGATGTTAATTAGCCTATCAGAAGCTTATAAACCATGACATAATTTTCTGGAATTTTCCAAGCTGTTTAAAGGCACAGTCAACTTAGTGTATGTAAACTTCTGACCCACTGGAATTGTGATACAGTGAATTATAAGTGAAATAATCTGTCTGTAAACAAGTGTTGGAACAATGACTTTTGTCATGCACAAAATAGATGTCCTAACCGACTTGTCAAAACTATAGTTTGTTAACAAGAAATTTGTGGAGTTGTTGAAAAACAAGTTTTAATGACCCCAACCTAAGTGTATGTAAACTTCCGACTTCAACTGTACATAATATGACATTTGTAATGTCTTTATTCTTTTGGAACTTCTGTGAGTGTAATGTTTACTGTTCATTTTTATGTTTTTTCACTTTTGTATATTATCTACTTCACTTGCTTTGGCAATGTTAACATATGTTTCCCATGCCAATAAAGCCCCTTGAATTGAATTGATTTTAATTGAGAGAGAGAGACCACTTTTTCTGATCAAATCAAATCAATCAAATTTTATTTGTCACATACACATGGTTAGCAGATGTTAATGCGAGTGTAGCGAAATGCTTGTGCTTCTAGTTCCGACAATGCAGTAATAACGAACAAGTAATCTAACTAACAATTCCAAAAAAACTACTGTCTTATACACAGTGTAAGGGGATAAGGAATATGTACATAAGGATATATGAATGAGTTATGGTACAAAGCAGCATAGGCAAGATACAGTAGATGATATCGAGTACAGTATAACATATGAGATGAGTATGTAAACAAAGTGGCATAGTTAAAGTGGCTAGTGATACATGTATTACATAAGGATGCAGTCGATGATATAGAGTACAGTATATACATATGCATATGAGATGAATAATGTAGGGTAAGTAACATTATATAAGGTAGCATTGTTTAAAGTGGCTAGTGATATATTTACATAATTTCCCATCAATTCCCATTATTAAAGTGGCTAGAGTTGAGTCAGTGTCATTGACAGTGTGTTGGCAGCAGCCACTCAATGTTAGTGGTGGCTGTTTAACAGTCTGATGGCCTTGAGATAGAAGCTGTTTTTCAGTCTCTCGGTCCCAGCTTTGATGCACCTGTACTGACCTCGCCTTCTGGATGACAGCGGGGTGAACAGGCAGTGGCTCGGGTGGTTGATGTCCTTGATGATCTTTATGGCCTTCCTGTAGCATCGGGTGGTGTAGGTGTCCTGGAGGGCAGGTAGTTTGCCCCCGGTGATGCGTTGTGCAGACCTCACTACCCTCTGGATAGCCTTACGGTTGAGGGCGGTGCAGTTGCCATACCAGGCGGTGATACACCCCGCCAGGATGCTCTCGATTGTGCATCTGTAGAAGTTTGTGAGTGCTTTTGGTGACAAGCCGAATTTCTTCAGCCTCCTGAGGTTGAAGAGGCGCTGCTGCGCCTTCTTCACGATGCTGTCTGTGTGAGTGGACCAATTCAGTTTGTCTGTGATGTGTATGCCAAGGAACTTAAAACTTGCTACCCTCTCCACTACTGTTCCATCGATGTGGATAGGGGGGTGTTCCCTCTGCTGTTTCCTGAAGTCCACAATCATCTCCTTAGTTTTGTTGACGTTGAGTGTGAGGTTATTTTCCTGACACCACACTCCGAGGGCCCTCACCTCCTCCCTGTAGGCCGTCTCGTCGTTGTTGGTAATCAAGCCTACCACTGTTGTGTCGTCCGCAAACTTGATGATTGAGTTGGAGGCGTGCGTGGCCACGCAGTCGTGGGTAAACAGGGAGTACAGGAGAGGGCTCAGAACGCACCCTTGTGGGGCCCCAGTGTTGAGGATCAGAGGGGTGGAGATGTTGTTGCCTACCCTCACCACCTGGGGGCGGCCCGTCAGGAAGTCCAGTACCCAGTTGCACAGGGCGGGGTCGAGACCCAGGGTCTCGAGCTTGATGACGAGCTTGGAGGGTACTATGGTGTTGAATGCCGAGCTGTAGTCGATGAACAGCATTCTCACATAGGTATTCCTCTTGTCCAGATGGGTTAGGGCAGTGTGCAGTATGGTTGAGATTGCATCGTCTGTGGACCTATTTGGGCGGTAAGCAAATTGGAGTGGGTCTAGGGTGTCAGGTAGGGTGGAGGTGATATGGTCCTTGACTAGTCTCTCAAAGCACTTCATGATGACGGATGTGAGTGGTAGTCGTTTAGCTCAGTTACCTTAGCTTTCTTGGGAACAGGAACAATGGTGGCCCTCTTGAAGCATGTGGGAACAGCAGACTGGTATAGGGATTGATTGAATATGTCCGTAAACACACCGGCCAGCTGGTCTGCGCATGCTCTGAGGGCGCGGCTGGGGATGCCGTCTGGGCCTGCAGCCTTGCGAGGGTTAACACGTTTAAATGTCTTACTCACCTCGGCTGCAGTGAAGGAGAGACCGCATGTTTTCGTTGCAGGCCGTGTCAGTGGCACAGTATTGTCCTCAAAGCGGGCAAAAAAGTTATTTAGTTTGCCTGGGAGCAAGACATCCTGGTCCGTGACTGGGCTGGATTTCTTCCTGTAGTCCGTGATTGACTGTAGACCCTGCCACATGCCTCTTGTGTCTGAGCCGTTGAATTGAGATTCTACTTTGTCTCTGTACTGGCGCTTAGCTTGTTTGATAGCCTTGCGGAGGGAATAGCTGCACTGTTTGTATTCGGTCATGTTACCAGACACCTTGCCCTGATTAAAAGCAGTGGTTCGCGCTTTCAGTTTCACACGAATGCTGCCATCAATCCATCACATCTAAATTGAAGAAAAACATAATTGATTAGTGGAGTTTGGCCATCATTGTATATCTTGTCTATACCACAGTCTTCTTGGAAGTATCATTGGGTACATGTCATGTGTCTGATGAGCAGTGCAGTGTACTGTCCCACTTGGCTGTTGCTGAGGACTCTGAGCTAATGAGACACATAGGTCATTGCAGATGACTCAAAGCCACAGCGTCAGAGAGAGATGGATAAACTATGGAAAGACCCACCTGTCTGGAGGACTTCTATGTCCTCACAATATTATCTACAGTATATTATATTATTATTATTAAATATAGTATATTATATTATTATTATTAAATACAGTATATTATATTATTATTATTAAATACAGTATTTTATATTATTATTATTAAATATAGTATATTATATTATTATTATTAAATACAGTATTATATTATTATTATTAAATACAGTATATTATATTATTATTATTAAATATAGTATATTATATTATTATTAAATATAGTATATTATATTATTATTATTAAATACAGTGTATTATATTATTATTATTAAATACAGTATATTATATTATTATTATTAAATATAGTATATTATATTATTATTATTAAATATAGTGTATTATATTATTATTATTAAATACAGTATATTATATTATTATTATTAAATATAGTATATTATATTATTATTATTATTAAATACAGTATATTATATTATTATTATTAAATATAGTATATTATATTATTATTATTAAACACAGTATATTATGTTATTATTGTTAAATACAGTATATTATAATTATTAAACACAGTATATTATGTTATTATTGTTAAATACAGTATATTATATTATTAAATACAGTATATTCTATTATTATTGTTAAATACAGTATATTATATTATTACTATATCTACAGTATATTATATTATTATTATTAAATATAGTACTGTGCAAAAGTTTTAGGCAGGTATGAAAAAATGCTGTAAAGTAAGAATGCTTTCAAAAATAGACGTGTTAATAGATTATATTTATCAATTAACAAAATGCAAAGTGAGTAAACAGAAGTTAAATCTACATAAAATCAATATTTGGTGTGACCACCCTTTGCCTTCAAAACAGCATAAATTCCTCTAGGTACACTTGCACACAGTTTTTGAAGGAACTCGGCAAGTCGGTTGGCCCAAACATCTTGGAGAACTAACCACAGTTATTCTGTGGATTTAGGCAGCCTCAGGTGCTTCTCTCTTTTCATGTATTCCCAGACAGACATGATGATGTTCAGATCAGGGCTCTGTGGGGGCCATACCATCACTTCCAGGACTCCTTGTTCATCTTTACGCTGAAGATAGTTCTTAATGACTTTCGCTGTATGTTTGGGATTGTTGTCATGCTGCAGAATACATTTGTGGCCAATCACATGCCTCCCTGATGGTATTGCACGATGGATAAGGATCTGCCTGTACTTCTCAGCATTGAGGAGACCATTAATTCTGACCAAATCCCCAACTCCATTTGCAGAAATGGAGCCCCAAACTTGCAAGGAACCTCCACCATGCTTCACTGTTGTCTGCAGACACTCATTTGTGTACTGCTCTCCAGCCCTTTGGCGAACAAACTGCCTTCTGCTACAGCCAAGTATTTTACTCATCAGTTCAGAGCACCTGCTGCCATTAATCTGCACCTCAGTTCCTGTGTTTTCGTGCATAGTTGAGTTGCTTGGCCTTGTTTCCACGTCAGAGGTATGGCTTTTTGGCCGCAAGTCTACCATGAAGGCCACTTCTGACTTCTCAGGACAGTAAATGGGTATACCAGGGTCCCACTGTTTTCTGCCAATTCTGAGCTGATGGCACTGCTGGACATCTGATTGTGAAGGGAAGTAAGCATGATGTGTCTTTCGTCTGCTGCAGTAAGTTTCCTTGGCCGACCACTGAGTCTACGGTCCTCAACGTTGCCCGTTTCTTTGTGCTTCTTCAAAAGAGCTTGGACATCTGGAAACCCCTGTCGGACTTGACATTTCTGCCTGGAAGAGACCTTGTTGATGTAGTATATGTTGTGCACTTGAGTGAGGACCCAAAAGCAATTTAACAAAAACAGAGTCCTTTAATGTAAAAACACAGGGAAGACATAGATCCTCTTCAGATGTAGAAAATGGCAAAATAGACAACCCTCAGAGAGGGCGACAAATGAAACAGAAAGTCCTTCTGATATTTACAAAAGAGTCCCCTTCTTAGCAGCAGAGGAGAATAGCTGGGTTGCGGCGACAGACTGCTGGTCTCTCTGGGTAGGCGCGGGTCGTAGCGGACAGAGGTACCTGATCACACGTAGCATCAGAAGAACAGGCAGATTCCAACAGGATGGGACAAGGGTGAAGCAAACAAGACGATAGTTGGGTTCTGGCATGAGAAACTCAAACGAGAATCTGACAAAGAAAGAAGCAGGAACAGAGAGAGAAATAGAGACCTAATCAGAGGGAAAAAGGGAACAGGTGGGAAAAGGGTGAACAAGGTAGTTAGAGGAGATGAGGAACAGCTGGAGGAGGAGAGAAAGAGAAGGTAGCCTAATACGACCAGCAGAGGGAGACAGAGTGAAGAGAAAGAACAGGAACAAGACATAATATGACAAGACATGACAGTACCCCCCCACTCACCGAGCGCCTCCTGGCGCACTCGAGGAGGAAACCTGGCGGCAACGGAGGAAATCGTCGATCAGCGAACGGTCCAGCACGTCCCGAGAGGGAACCCAACTCCTTTCCTCAGGACCGTACCCCTCCCAATCTACTAGGTACTGATGACCACGGCCCCGAGGACGCATGTCCAAAATCTTACGGACCCTGTAGATAGGTGCGCCCTCGACAAGGATGGGGGGGGGGGGGACGAGCGGGGGCGCGAAGAACGGGCTTAACACAGGAGACATGGAAGACCGGGTGGACGCGACGAAGATATCGCGGGAGAAGAAGTCGCACTGCGACAGGATTAATGATCTGAGAAATACGGAAAGGACCAATGAACCGCGGGGTCAACTTGCGAGAAGCTGTCTTAAGGGGAAGGTTTTGAGTGGAGAGCCATACTCTCTGACCGCGACAATATCTAGGACTCTTAGTTCTACGCTTATTAGCGGCTCTCACAGTCTGCGCCCTATAACGGCAAAGTGCAGACCTGACCCTCTTCCAAGTGCGCTCACAACGTTGGACAAAAGCCTGAGCGGAGGGGACGCAGGACTCGGCGAGCTGAGACGAGAACAGCGGAGGCTGGTACCCGAGGCTACTCTGAAAAGGAGATAGACCGGTCGCAGACGAAGGAAGCGAGTTGTGGGCGTATTCTGCCCAGGGGAGCTGTTCTGACCAAGACGCAGGGTTACGAAAAGAAAGACTGCGTAAGATGCGACCAATAGTCTGATTGGCCCGTTCTGCTTGACCGTTAGACTGAGGGTGAAAGCCGGAAGAGAGACTGACGGAAGCTCCAATCAATCGGCAAAACTCCCTCCAAAATTGAGACGTGAATTGCGGACCCCTGTCCGAAACGACGTCTGACGGAAGGCCATGAATTCTGAAAACATTCTCGATGATGATTTGTGCCGTTTCTTTAGCAGAAGGGAGCTTAGCGAGGGGAATAAAATGAGCCGCCTTAGAGAACCTATCGACAACCGTAAGAATAACAGTCTTCCCCGCTGACGAAGGCAGTCCGGTGATAAAATCTAAGGCGATGTGAGACCACGGTCGAGAGGGAATGGGAAGCGGTCTGAGACAGCCGGCAGGAGGGGAGTTACCGGACTTAGTCTGCGCGCAGACCGAACAAGCAGCCACGAAACGACGCGTGTCACGCTCCCGAGTGGGCCACCAAAAACGCTGGCGAATGGAAGCAAGCGTACCCCGAACGCCGGGGTGGCCGGCTAACTTGGCAGAGTGAGCCCACTGAAGAACGGCCAGACGAGTAGGAACGGTAACGAAAAGAAGGTTCCTAGGACAAGCGCGCGGCGACGGAGTGTGAGTGAGTGCTTGCTTTACCTGCCTCTCAATTCCCCAGACAGTCAACCCGACAACACGCCCCTCAGGGAGAATCCCCTCGGGGTCGGTGGAGACTACTGAAGAACTGAAGAGACGAGATAAAGCATCAGGCTTGGTGTTCTTAGAGCCCGGACGATAAGAAATTACGAACTTGAAACGAGCGAAAAACAGCGCCCAACGAGCCTGACGCGCATTAAGTCGTTTGGCAGAACGGATGTACTCAAGGTTCCTATGGTCAGTCCAAACGACAAAAGGAACGGTCGCCCCCTCCAACCACTGTCGCCATTCGCCTAGGGCTAAGCGGATGGCGAGCAGTTCGCGGTTTCCCACATCATAGTTACATTCCGACGGCGACAGGCGATGAGAAAAATACGCGCAAGGGTGGACCTTGTCGTCAGAGAGGGAGCGCTGAGAAAGAATGGCTCCCACGCCCACCTCTGACGCGTCAACCTCGACAACGAACTGTCTAGAGACGTCAGGTGTAACAAGGATAGGTGCGGATGTAAAGCGATTCTTGAGAAGATCAAAAGCTCCCTGGGCGGAATCGGACCACTTAAAGCACGTCTTGACAGAAGTAAGGGCTGTGAGGGGAGCTGCCACCTGACCGAAATTACGGATGAAACGACGATAGAAATTCGCGAAGCCGAGAAAGCGCTGCAGCTCGACGCGTGACTTAGGAACGGGCCAATCAATGACAGCTTGGACCTTAGCGGGATCCATCTTAATGCCTTCAGCGGAAATAACAGAACCGAGAAATGTGACGGAGGAGGCATGAAAAGTGCACTTCTCAGCCTTCACATAAAGACAATTCTCTAAAAGGCGCTGGAGGACACGTCGAACGTGCTGAACATGAATCTGGAGTGACGGTGAAAAAAAATCAGGATATCGTCAAGGTAGACGAAAACAAAGATGTTCAGCATGTCTCTCAGGACGTCATTTACTAATGCCTGAAAGACAGCTGGAGCGTTTGCGAGGCCGAAAGGAAGAACCCGGTATTCAAAGTGCCCTAACGGAGTGTTAAACGCCGTTTTCCACTCGTCCCCCTCCCTGACGCGCACGAGATGGTAAGCGTTACGAAGGTCCAACTTAGTGAAAAACCTGGCTCCCTGCAGGATCTCGAAGGCTGAAGACATAAGAGGAAGCGGATAACGATTCTTAACTGTTATGTCATTCAGCCCTCGATAATCTATGCAGGGGCGCAGGGACCCGTCCTTCTTCTTAACAAAAAAAAACCCCGCTCCGGCGGGAGAGGAGGAGGGGACTATGGTACCGGCGTCGAGAGCTACAGACAAATAATCTTCGAGAGCCTTACGTTCGGGAGCCGACAGAGAGTATAGTCTACCCCGGGGGGGGGGGGGGGTGGTTCCTGGAAGGAGATCAATACTACAATCATACGACCGGTGCGGAGGAAGAGAGGTGGCCCTGGACCGACTGAACACCGTGCGCAGATCGTGATATTCCTCCGGCACCCTCGTCAAATCACCAGGCTCCTCCTGTGAAGAAGAGACAGAGGAAACAGGAGGGATAGCAGACATTAAACATTTCACATGACAAGAGACGTTCCAGGAGAGGATAGAATTACTAGACCAATTAATATAAGGATTATGACAAACTAGCCAGGGATGACCCAAAACAACAGGTGTAAAAGGTGAACGAAAAATTTAAAAAGAAATGGTTTCGCTATGATTACCAGAGACAGTGAGGGTTAAAGGTAGCGTTTCACGCTGAATCCCGGGGAGAGGACTCCCATCCAGAGCGAACAAGGCCGTGGGCTCCTTTAACTGTCTGAGAGGAATGTCATGTTCCCGAGCCCAGGTCTCGTCCATAAAGCAGCCCTCCGCCCCAGAGTCTATCAAGGCGCTGCAGGAAGCTGACGAACCGGTCCAGCGTAGATGGGCCGACAAGGTAGTGCAGGATCTTGAAGGAGAGACCAGAGTAGTAGCGCTCACCAGTAGCCCTCCTCTTACTGATGAGCTCTGGCTTTTACTGGACATGAAGTGACAAAATGACCAGCGGAACCGCAATAGAGACAGAGGCGGTTGGTGATTCTCCGTTCTCTCTCCTTAGTCGAGATGCGGATACCCCCCAGCTGCATAGGCTCAGCACCCGAGCCGGCGGAGGAAGATGGTAGTGATGCGGAGAGGGGGGCAACGGAGAACGCGAGCTCCTTTCCCCGAGCTCGGTGACGAAGATCAACCCGTCGCTCTATGCGAATAGCGAGTTCAATCAAGGAATCCACGCTGGAGGGAACCTCCCGGGAGAGAATCTCATCCTTTACCTCAGCGTGGAGACCCTCCAGAAAACGAGCGAGCAAAGCTGGCTCGTTCCAGTCACTGGAGGCAGCAAGAGTGCGAAACTCAATAGAGTAATCTGTTATGGATCGATTACCTTGACATAGGGAAGCCAGGACCCTGGAAGCTTCCTCCCCAAAAACAGAACGATCAAAAACCCGTATCATCTCCTCCTTAAAGTCCTGATACTGGTTAGTACACTCAGCCCTCACCTCCCAGATAGCCGTGCCCCACTCACGAGCCCGTCCAGTAAGGAGAGATATGACGTAGGCGATACGAGCTGTGCTCCTGGAGTAAGTGTTGGGCTGGAGAGAAAACACAATATCACACTGGGTGAGGAACGAGCGGCATTCAGTGGCCTCCCCAGAGTAACACGGCGGGTTATTGATTCTGGGCTCCGGAGATTCGGAAGCCCTGGAAGTGGCCGGTGGATCGAGGCGGAGATGGTGAACCTGTCTTGTGAGGTCGGAGACTTGGGCGGTCAGGGTCTCAACGGCATGTCGAGCAACAGACAATTCCTGCTCGTGTCTGCCTAGCATCGCTCCCTGGATCTCGACGGCTGAGTGGAAAGGATCCGAAATCGCTGGGTCCATTCTTGGTCAGATTCTTCTGTTGTGCACTTGAGTGAGGACCCAAAAGCGATTTAACAAAAACAGAGTCCTTTAATGTAAAAACACAGGGAAGACATAGATCCTCTTCAGATGTAGAAAATGGCAAAATAGACAACTCTCAGAGAGGGCGACAAATGAAACAGAAAGTCCTTCTGATATTTACAAAAGAGTCCCCTTCTTAGCAGCAGAGGAGAATAGCTGGGTTGCGGCGACAGACTGCTGGTCTCTCTGGGTAGGCGCGGGTCGTAGCGGACAGAGGTACCTGATCACACGTAGCATCAGAAGAACAGGCAGATTCCAACAGGATGGGACAAGGGTGAAGCAAACAAGACGATAGTTGGGTTCTGGCATGAGAAACTCAAACGAGAATCTGACAAAGAAAGAAGCAGGAACAGAGAGAGAAATAGAGACCTAATCAGAGGGAAAAAGGGAACAGGTGGGAAAAGGGTGAACGAGGTAGTTAGAGGAGATGAGGAACAGCTGGAGGAGGAGAGAAAGAGAAGGTAGCCTAATACGACCAGCAGAGGGAGACAGAGTGAAGAGAAAGAACAGGAACAAGACATAATATGACAAGACATGACAGTATAACTACCTTGTGTCTTGTGGCTGTGCTCAGTCTTTCCATGGTGTATGACTTTTGACAGTAAACTGTCTTCAGCAACCTCACCTTGTTAGCTGAGTTTGGTTGTTCCTCACCCAGGTGTATTCCTCCTACACAGCTGTTTCAGTTCATGATTGTGTTTCAACCTACATATTGAATTGATGATCATTAGCACCTGTTTGGTATAATTGTTTAATCATACACCTGACTATATGTCTACAAAATCCCTGACTTTGTGCAAGTGTACCTACAAGAATTGATGCTGTTTTGAAGGCAAAGGGTGGTCACACCAAATATGGATTTGATTTAGATTTGTCTTCTGTTCACTCACTTTGCATTTAGATAAATGATAAATATAATCTATTAATCTATCTATAATCTATTAATGTCTATTTTTGAAAGCATTCTTGCTTTACAGCATTTTTTCACACCTGCCTAAAACTTTTGCCCAGTACTGTATATAATAATAATAATATAATATACTGTATATAATAATAATATAATATACTGTATACAATAATAATATACCATATATAATAATCATATAATATACTGTATATAATAATATACTGTATATAATGATAATATACTGTATATAATAATAATATACTGTATATAATGATAATATACTGTATATAATAATAATATAATATACTGTATATAATAATAATATAATATACTGTATATAATTATAATATAATATACTGTATATAATGATAATATACTGTATATAATGATAATATACTGTATATAATAATAATATAATATACTGTATATAATTCTAATATAATATACTGTATATAATAATTATATAATATACTGTATATAATTATAATATAATACACTGTATATAATGATAATATACTGTATATAATGATAATATACTGTATATAATAATTATATAATATACTGTATATAATAATGTGAGACCTGTATATCTGAAAGCACATTCTTTTTTCCAGACTGATATGCAAAGGTTCTGTTTTTATTGACCTGTACAACTACATTAATAAGTAGTAGTCACGATAAAGTAACACTTTTGATACCATTGGCTGAAGAGCGGAGGCCTAACTGAACCGTTTGATACTGTTTAGCATTATGAAACCTGTAACAACGTGTATCCAACCTTTACCCAACCTGTGTCTAACCTGTCTCCAGGTGACCACCCGTTTGAGTGTGAGTTCTGTGGG
The DNA here is from genome assembly GCF_002021735.2 of Oncorhynchus kisutch. NCBI lineage: Eukaryota > Metazoa > Chordata > Actinopteri > Salmoniformes > Salmonidae > Oncorhynchus > Oncorhynchus kisutch. The sequence continues at coordinate 26,941,974 of NC_034191.2, forward strand.
AGCTGTTTCCGGGACGATGGCATGTTGAGGGGACACAAACGTATCCACACGGGAGAGAAGCCTTACGAGTGTAACGGCTGTGGCAAAAGGTTCAGCCTCAAGCACCAGCTGGAGACCCACTACCGCGTACACACAGGTTAGAGAGCAGTGTGTGGTCGTAATAATAACACACTCCCACTTTAGATTGTTTTGTGTTCATAACAGCATACACACAGGTCAAACCAATGTGTGTCAGATAGTACCACTGGTTTTAGCGCATAGTCAAGGAAAGGTTTCACGAGTATGCTGTTGTATTCCTATAGGTGAGAAGCCATTTGAGTGCAAGATCTGTCACCAGCGATCCAGGGACTACTCTGCCATGATCAAGCACCTGCGCACCCACAACGGAGCGTCGCCCTACCAGTGTACCATCTGCCAGGACTTCTGCCCCAGCCTGGCAGCCATGCAGAAACACATGAAGAGCCACAGACCCGAGGATGTGCCCCTGGACTGGAGGATAGAGAAGACCTACCTGTATGTATGCTACGTCTGAGTAGGACTTAGACACTAAGACACACTATCCTAGGAGTGGACAGGTTTTTCATCTTATTATTTCCTCTAAAGAAAAGTAAGTTGATCATTTCTGTGGTTTGATTGCTTTTATCGCGAATTGCCACAATGATCTGTCATTACATTAAACCTCCATATGTGTTGAAGACTGAAAGACTACTGGTCAGGTTACCACAGCAGTGAAAGTGTTATCTGTTATTACATTAAACCTCCATATGTGTTGAAGACTGAAAGACTACTGGTCAGGTTACCACAGCAGTGAAAGTGTTATCTGTTATTACATTAAACCTCCACATGTGTTGAAGACTGAAAGACTACTGGTCAGGTTACCACAGCAGTGAAAGTGTTATCTGTTATTACATTAAACCTCCACATGTGTTGAAGACTGAAAGACTACTGGTCAGGTTACCACAGCAGTGAAAGTGTTATCTGTTATTACATTAAACCTCCACATGTGTTGAAGACTGAAAGACTACTGGTCAGGTTACCACAGCAGTGAAAGTGTTATCTGTTATTACATTAAACCTCCACATGTGTTGAAGACTGAAAGACTACTGGTCAGTGAAAGTGTTGCACTAGAAGGGATATTGAGTTCTATCTGCTGTGACTCTGATTGTGAGACTTAGAACTTCTCTGGTCGAATTGCAGTACTATTGCCACCCTTACTACGTAGATTGGTTGAGACAAACAAACATTTCCTGGGTTATTATTTCCTGTCACATTTCCTGTTATTGATTTTTTGGGGTGTTTGTTTTTTGCATGTTTTACTTGAATGGTCTCCATAAGCTTGATTTAATTTGTGTCTTATTTTTCCAGTGCGCATAGTAAGCATATAATTTCCCCTACCTGTCAGTTAGTCTATCTGCTCATGCTGATTGACAAGCATTAAGGCGTAACAGGTTTTGCTATTTATGTCATGCATCGATTTTGTTACCAAATAGGTGTTGGTTATTTTTACCCAACCACAAGGCCGTTTATTTTGATATTAGAATAAGCGCTACCTCTTCGATCTTCAACTTTTGCACAGAGGCAATAGCACATCTTAGAACTGGTGTTTTTCATTGTGTTTTCGTCCACCGTCTGTAGCTTTACCTTCAAATGTCCTTTTATATTGGTGAAGCGGCTTGAAATGTTCTGAGAATTAATCAATGGAATTGATTTGGACGGTTGCCTGTTGGGTAGAAAAAAGATTTGAAAGCCTTCAAAGTGACTTTTGTGTGAATCATTTTTTTATCAGTAGAAGTATAGCAGTCTGTTAAACCACAGAATTAAACCATTTTCTAAGTGAAAAGAAAGAACATGTGAGTAAAAGTGTTGTCTTTTTACTAAACGTGAAAGGTTGAATCACTAAAAGCAGGTTATCGTCAGTTGTGATGTCTGTTGCTGTAAATGTGATTGTATCTTGTTCCTAGACGAGAGCCAAAAGAGGGCTTCTCTGATTTTAAAATGTTGTATTTTTGTATTACAGTGATCTGCAATTTGTTTACATTTGTTTTGATTTCAGAAACATCTTTTCTTGTGTGTTTTGTAAGTCTCTGGAGTCTGATTTGAGTAAGAGCCCTCCCTGTGCCTCTTTTATAAATGGAGAATAGATGTGCTGAATACATGAATACAGTATATGTTTGTTGTATTGACCGTTGTTGTTCCTGGGTGTTTGTTTATTGTTGGTGAAGAACTGATTTTCACTGCCATGCCATAGTAGACCCTATTGTCTAAACATTGTCATTTGAAACAAGATACTTGTTCTAATGACTATGGTATTATGCCCCAGGCACCTCAAGCCTCAAAGCAAAGTTTACGAGTGAGATTTTCTTTCAAAATGTTCTGTCTTGTCGAATGGGGATAAAATGCACAGAAGACACAGAATACATAGTGGTATTGTTAATAACCTTTATAAAGCTACATGTTCAGCATATATGGGTCTAGGTAACACTATGGCCTTCTAGAACAAAAAGCCAACACTCAATGCCATGAAAAGAATTAAAAGCACCGACTCATTCTCACTGTACTACTGTTCTATTCTACATACACATGCACTATAAGGATCTTAGGATTTCCGTGGTGGACCAAAACTAACAAAGCTCTTTCAAAAAAGTGTTTTCTTTGATCGTTCTATGTTGTAACAAAGCAGAAGTAGTTTTATTTGGTATGTGTTCTAGCAGGATGTGATGATCATTATTTAGGTAGATATTATGTAAATGTTTGTCTACCTCAGCACCAGTTCAGTCAGTGCTTGTCCTGGTGTCCAATCAGGGTTGTTCTTCTTGCCATGTGTGTTAAATCCCTTTGCATTACAGCTTTGTAACACTGTGTGTGCAAGTGTTTTCTCAGTGTGGATTCAGACACAGCTCTTTTTATGCATCAGTGTTCTGTGGCATGATGAAAAAAGAATAAAATAGAAACTATTTTACAGTGCAGATCTTTATTGTGTCATCAGTCAAGTAAAGTGAGTTCTTACTGTCTGGTTTTGGTGCATACTATTCACATGCACTACAGGAATATGTTCCATGTTTGAAGATGTTATAAAAGACCAAAATGCTAATTGTATGTAGTTCTGTTCTTGAGCTGTTCTTGTCTATTATTGTTCTGTATTGTGTCATGTTTTGTGTGGACCACAAGAAGAGCAGCTGCTGCTTTCGCAACAGCTAATGGGGACCCTAATAAAATACCAAAAAGATCCATGAAGGTTGTGTCAATAATAATACATTTTATTTGCACCTTTCAAAATAAAGTAGCAAAAAATAAACATGACAATAAAAAAGGGTTGTGTTTTCCTGTCTCACTGTAGCATGCGGCTGAAGTCAGGACAGGCGGTTTGGTGACCCTTAGTGGCACGATGCCAGACTAACAGCTGGGTGGGTTTGACTAGCTGCTACAGATGAGGGAAGGGATCAGTCGCTGCCTCCCTGCCCTCTCTCCCTCTGCTCTACCACACACACTGTTGTGTCCAACACTAAGCAGAATGGCAGCCATATAGTAACTCAATCCAGTCAATAACAAGAGGGAATTCTTCATCACAGGTACTACCTTTGTTTATGTGTACTTGTTTCTATGTTTATTTGTGGGTTTGGGATGTTTTGGTATTGGCAATAGCAATGCTGTGTTTTAATTTGTATAGTTTTTTTTCGATTCAGGGAGTTAGTTACCTAGAGAGGATATGCTGAAAACAGTTTATCCACCAGCAGAGCATAGTGACAACACATAATGACTTGGATGTAGTAAAAAAAAGCTCCTACTTTGTTTGCAATGATGGAATAGTTCACTACTATATTACAACAGTATTACAACTGTGGTGACACAGAACTATCCTGTCCTATTTATGTTGTTGATGAGCTTGAGATCCACCAAATGTAATGGAGCCATTTTGAAAAGATAGAAGGTGGCTAAATTGAGTTACACATGTGCAAAAAAGAGTATCTCCTCTATAATCTCCTGAAATCCATGGTCATGCTCTGTAGATTGATTAAGAGCTGGTGCTAATGTAATCCCCTCTGTTTAATTAGTGTGAGCATGGTGGACAGTTAAAGCAAACCACATTACACACCATCTGGATTACACACTATCCAGCCTCTCCATCATTAGTCTTTACAACAAAGACACAAACAAGGACATGTCACCTGTAGCTCTAGCTCTATGTTCTCAGACTGGATACAAACTAGATTTGTTTAACTGCCCAGGTGATAAACCGTCTTGTTCATAACATAAACGGTGGACACTCCTGTCGGTTTGTCTCGATGTCTTTCTCTGTATCTCAGGTGTTGGTGACTGGTCTATGGTCCACAGAGAGGGATTCCATCCATGCTCTCCTCGGTGATCTCTCGGTGCTCTATAAAGGGACTATGGAAACTACGGACCTCCCCCGTACCCCAGGAAGAACATCAGACCCAGAGCTTCACTTCAACACAACCCATAAAACCCATACAGGCCATACCTGAGAAGGGTCAGTATAACGTCTCAATATACACTGCAAAGATGACTCTTTTATTATTATATTGTTATCAACATCTTCACTGTTAGATTTCAGATGACACCTTACTGTCTTGATGTCTTGATTGCAGGTGGATACAAGAGTATCTTTAGCCGATCCCAAGAAAATCTCCAGGGCCACCAGTAGGGGTCAGTATGTCACCATGCCTGTTTGCCATCCAAGGCTGCATTTCGCTCCGAGACTGGCGCTAGGCATGGGGCAGCCAACACCAGACAAAGCCCACTGCCGGTCAGTCAGAGGATCATCCAATCACAGCACAAAGCAAGGCAGACCAGGAGTGCTGGGAGCTGCTCCAGTTATGATACACGCTCCTGAGAAATGCTCTAGTAAACCTGATAAAGGGAAGAAAACACTGTACAAGGCCACATCTTCTTCTCCAAGAGTACAGGAGACATAAGCCACAAGAGTTCCAGTAATGGTCGCCAGCAATATCGCTACTTCACCAAGGATGGAATGTGTCGCGGCTCGCCATACAGCTCCAAGAACAAGATGTGTGACCTGATCGGCACCCTGATGGATCTGAAGTACAGCTGGATCCTGTTTGTCTTTACCCTGTGCTACAATGTCACATGGACAGCCTTCGCAGAGCTTAACTTCCTGGATGCCTGGCTGCGTGGTGATGTGGAACACATACAATGTGTTCCACATACAAACCCGCAATGGCAGCCATGTTTTGAGAAGCTGGACAGTTTCCATTCGGCCCTCTCTATCTCCATGGACATCATCAATGGCTACGGCACTAGAGAGGCCTCAGTCAACTGCATGGACGGGCTGGTTCTCATGATGGCACAGTCCATCATTGAATCAGTGTTAGACGTCCTGATGCTGGGCTACATCCTGGCTAAGATAGCCAAGCCTAAGAGGAGGCTGCCCACTTTGTTGTTCAGTCAGCACTGTATGGTCTGAGAGGGATGAGAGCCTGTGCCTGATGTTCAACATCAGGACTTTGAAAGAGACACACATGCTGGTGGCAGAGATTAGAGCCAAGCTGATCAAATCTCACCATACCAAAGAGGGAGAGTTCATCCTGTTGGATCAGAGAGAGCTGACTCTGTGGATGGATCCAGATGGAGCCAGGTTGTTCCCAGACCATGGCGCATGTAATTGATGAACACAGGCCTCTCTGGGGCATCAGCACTGACTCTTTAAAGTGGGAGACCTTTGAAAACCGTGGTCATAGTGGACGGAGCCATGCAAGACGCGGGTTTGTACTGAGAGGTGAGGAAATGTGGAGTTGGAATTAAATAAATGTTTCAGATATTTCAATCAGTGCAAAAAGGACACATTATTTATATGTTATCATTATCAAAGCATGAATATAGCTAAATTGAAAGGGACCTACAGTATCCTTAATGCCTGGTCCAGACAGCAGATGTATATAATTTCATTTTAGATTAACTTGACTGTAAATATGTATTTTTTCTCAGGCACAGCCTTCCATGTGAGGACCTCCTACACTGAATATGATATTCTTTGGGGACAGCGCTTTAAGTCATACAAGCCATTAGATGAGAGAGGGATTGGGTCCAATCACAAGACCTCTGATAAGAACTATAAGGTCCAGACTGCCACACACAGTGACAAAGAGATGGCAGTGAGACATAGACATAAGAGATCTCCTGGACACGACACAGACTCTGTCCCCTCCAACATGTCTACAAGGAAAGTACATTACCAGTATTTATCTGATCAAATGTTACTGTGCAACTCAGTCAGTAATAACAATGGCACAGGAACTAGGAAACTTAGTAAGAATTAGTTCTTTATATAAATATGGACGTTTGACAAGTCGGCATAGAAGGGTTCATCAAAGTGATGAAATCAAGACACACTGTACATATCCTCCAGAATGTTTATACAATGTGAATAAATGAATGACGATGACCAATATCTAAAGCTGCCACATCTTATTTATCAAACTTTCTGAATACTTACATTTGTATATGTGAGCAGTGAGCACAGCATGCCTTGTGCTAAACACGTGTGTGATATACAAGTACAATTATGCTGATTGAATGAGTTGTTAGTGGTCTCCTTACAGTATGCCAGGAATTACAAAAGGTTTCTTTTTTTGCCCATACACCAAACTCTCCCGATTTAAATGATGAGTGTCATTTAAAGATTGTATTGTGGGGAACCAATTTGAGAAATGGAAGACCGAACTGACAGCCGCGCATGACAAGACAAATGAATGTCAGTATTACTGTCTCATCACCAGCAATGGGGAGATCTCATTCATATACCATGCTAGACTCATATATATACATATATATTACGTGGTAGATAAGCTTTAGCATTGGAGATAAATTGTGGCTTCCATCAACGTAATTGTCTGCATCATTTCCAAGCTACCATATATATTTTTTGTAAATGCAAACTGTAAACCACTGCGCATTCCTAGTCTGCGTGTCAGCACACAGTATTAGTCTGCCACGTCCACCTCAGGTCACAGTGTTCAGACAGACAGGCAGAAAGACAGACAGACAGACTTATTAGAGTGGGTTTGACTTGTACATCATTTCATCTGACAGTGGTCAGATGAGCCAAAGAGATGCAGGCCGTTTCCGGGATGCTGCCTGGACAGTCCGGGTGTACGGAATGTTTTCCTGGGCAGTTATCCTCCTCACCTGGCTCTCTCTGGGCCTAATCCCATACAACGCCCATGGGAGATACTGCATGTCCAAGGTACATTCTGCTGGCTGGAATTCTAGCTGGCAGATAAATTCAAATATTTAGAAACACCTTGATGTTCTCAACTTAAATAGGTGAGACTGGGTTAATTAAGCTTGGCGGTAAAGTAGAAGAGACATTTAAAAAAAATACTTCTTACACATACTGTACCTGTAAACAGTCCTGATTTTATCATATTTTAATTAACACATTTATTTTTATATCCTTGTAAAATAAAATATGATTCACTCAAAAAATGGTTTGTTGGTTGGTTATTTTTTGTACTGCATCTGATGCAGGGTAAATTGTATATATTGTAACGGGTATCCAGAAATAAATCATTAATAAGAATTGAAAGCAAAAACTGGACAAATTAATAAATGTTTTTATTTTGAGAGAGAGTGAACATCCGTCACCTCACCAGCAGGCAGAACAGTGTTCATTTTGTTCTTGAGCGGCCTGCTGAGAGATGTGTGTTACGGTTCTCTTTAGTTGAAGGAGAGTCGGACCAAAATGCGGCGTGTAGATTGCGATCCATGTTTATTAAACTGAAGCAACACGAATCTAAATACAAACACTACAAAACAATAAACGTAACGAAAACCGAAACAGCCTAATACTGGTGCACATAAACACAGAACAAGGACATCAGGACACTAAGGACAATCACCCACAAAACACTCAAAGAATATGGCTGCCTAAATATGGTTCCCAATCAGAGACAACGATAAACACCTGCCTCTGATTGAGAACCACTTCAGACAGCCATAGACTTAACTAGAACACCCCACTAAGCTACAATCCCAATACTAACACACCACATACAAAAATCCATGCCATACCCTGGCCTGACCAAATAAATGAAGATAAACACAAAATACTTCGACCAGGGCGTGACAATGTGATACCTTACGATTCAAAATGAGTCTGACCGGGATTGATGTAATATGAGGACGTAATATTATGACCTTTGCTCATGAAGCTACAATTTTCAGCAAATAATGTTCTGTCTGCCAAGTGGATGCTCTGTTGGCACAGGTAAGATACCCCCCTGCCTTATCAGTGGCTTGGGGGGGTATCCCTGGAGATGTTCCCCCCCTACAAAGAACTGGTTGAGCCTGCCTCCATAGGCCCCATGACCCCCTTGGCAAAACAACAGGTTCATTCAGCAGCACAGCACCACTGCTGACCTCATTGTCTCTTTGTGAAGGGAAAATCCAGAGTTGCATTCTGTAAAATGGCAAATGGTCAACCAGCAGCTGCGCATCTCTGTCTCTAACCTAACACAGGCCTACAGATGAGCGTTGTAGAGCCCAGTGCCACACTCTCCTCTGGACAACATAACATACAAGGAAAACATGGTAAGCCTCCATGCATAAATCTCTGTCTCTCTCCTTACCCCTATTTACTTTCAACATCACCTTGATACCTTCTCTGTTGCTCTCACCTCCCCTGACGCCCTCTGTCTTTAGGCTATTGACTCACTCAACATCACTGACAACAGATGTTGTTTTCATAATGCCTGTCTACTTACTGTACATGTACTAGCTGTTGTGCATGTTGTTTAACAACAACTATAACGATTTAATGGAATTGTTCATGGTTTTTAAGAATCTAATGTCAATCATCACAATATATTTCAAGTACATGTACATTGTATACTTCTTACTAATGTAATGTAGTATCTGCTAGAGGGTAACTTAAAGGGAAATATATGCATTCAGTGCATGCTTTGGGTTGATTCTAGGGGTTTATTACAATGTTTAAGGATCATGTTGAAGCAGATGGTTTTTAGAGGGGATTTGTAAATATATAATGCCATCTTATTTTCCCACAATATCTCACTGCATGAGCTAGAAATACCCTGTAGTATTTAACTCTAATTAACATTTTTAAAAGTGTGTGTCTTGCAATAGAAAACAAATGTAAGTAGTCTGATTCACCTGCATGTGAAATACCTGCTGCATAGGTCTGGTTCTGTGTAGAGTAAATCCATATGTCTGCAGCACAAGTATGACGTGTTGGCTGGGGTTCTCACGTTTGGCTATGAATGATACATTGTGCTTCAGTTCACACACCTGGACACCTGTGACATTATCTACGCACCGTTACACACCTGGACACCTGTGACATTATCTACGCACCTTTACACACCTGGACACCTGTGACATTATCTACGCACCTTTACACACCTGGACACCTGTGACATTATCTACGCACCTTTACACACCTGGACACCTGTGACATTATCTACACACCTTTACACACCTGGACACCTGTGACATTATCTACGCACCTTTACACACCTGGACACCTGTGACATTATCTACGCACCTTTACACACCTGGACACCTGTGACATTATCTACGCACCTTTACACACCTGGACACCTGTGACATTATCTACGCACCTTTACACACCTGGACACCTGTGACATTATCTACGCACCTTTACACACCTGGACACCTGTGACATTATCTACGCACCTTTACACACCTGGACACCTGTGACATTATCTACGCACCGTTACACACCTGGACACCTGTGACATTATCTACGCACCGTTACACACCTGGACACCTGTGACATTATCTACGCACCTTTACACACCTGGACACCTGTGACATTATCTACGCACCGTTACACACCTGGACACCTGTGACATTATCTACGCACCTTTACACACCTGGACACCTGTGACATTATCTACGCACCTTTACACACCTGGACACCTGTGACATTATCTACGCACCGTTACACACCTGGACACCTGTGACATTATCTACGCACCTTTACACACCTGGACACCTGTGACATTATCTACGCACCTTTACACACCTGACATTCAAATTCCATACACCTGGACAAACCCTCCTGAGATCTCAGTTTCACAGTCATCCTAATTAAATATGTTTGATTAAGGGGATGAATAAGGCTTCTGTGTGTGTAGAAGGGGAGGGGGAGTCAGCCAGGAAGAATAGGTTATGTTCATATCCAGTGTCCCAGGAGACTGATATAAATAGTGTGTGTGTGTTGTATTCATTGCATATGTTGCAGAATCTTGATGGAGATATATTATCTGTGATTGAGAATCCTGTGGCTGTCAGTCATCCTTTTCACCCAGAGAAGACAGGAGTGGGAGAGGCCCGAGGAGCTCAGAGTCAGAGCTGCCATGCCTGGCTGAGAGGAATCCATTCTACAAACCACGGTAAGGCCATGCCTGGGTGGTGCACTGTTTAATAGGGCTGGAACCACAGGCTATGATTAGTATGACATTATCCAATTAGTCCACAAACAAGGCATGTTACATAAAGTCTTATCTAATTAGAGTATATAAGCTTTAAGCTTCAGTACTTTAGTGTCTCATTGTCTTTAAGTTAAAGCCAAGTCCAGTGAGCCTCAGTGCTTTAGCTATCCTTTTCACAAACTGTAGTACAGTATACAGCTACCCATCACAGCTGCCGTGCAGACTTTATCTGAGTCAGTTGATTATGACACTGCCTGTGAAATGTTCAGCATTCATCTTTGTCACCTGTTCCCTGTATGTGGTATGCTTTGTTCACATCCTTAGTTGTGTGCACGTTGTAGACTGTAATGGCTGTTGCATGCTGTGCCGCTATCTCTTCCACTCTATGTCAGTGTGACAGACAGCTAACATGCCTTTTAGCAGTATACCCAAGCAGTTTATCTCTTATCAGTGTCTAATTCAGCTGCGCTCCATTGTCAGCCCATAGACTGGTGAGAGTACTGGTTGCTGTGTGTGCAGTAGGACTTCTGGGAGGCTTAGCAGTCGGAGTGTGGTTCCTAGGTGAGACATCCTGCAAGTGTCAAATCATGAAGAGAATGATGACATGTTCAATGTTCTAGTGTTTGTGAGGCACAGATTCCTTGCTGTGGTGGATAGCAAACAGAAATAACCCCACATGTCAGAATATAGAACACTGTATTTGAATGTTTTACAATGAGACTGTTATAGCTGATTAACTATGCATGATAATTATGTCTCACACAATGACAGAGCTAGATTAAGAACATCTATTTTACATCCACTGCAGCTATAATTCACTCTGCATGTTGTTGTTTTCCCTCCCACAGTCAGGTTGTTGTTGCGGCCTACCTCCTCTCAGAGTCCAGCAGGGCTGGGGGACACCAAGGAGACGTCCTTCTGTAACGTGACCGAGGACATCTCTGTGGCTGACCCCAGGAAAGGTCTGTGCCTCTCAGCCCGTCACCCACCACAGAGACTGTCATCTTCTCTGTATGATTGGTTACATCCCAAATAGCACCTTATTCCCCATAGGCGCTAGTCATAAGTATTGCACTATATAGGGTAAGCAGTGCTTTCAGAAAGTATTCACACCCCTTGACTCTTTCCACATGTTGTGTTACAGCCTGAATTTAAAAAATGTGTCACTGTCCTACGCACAATATCCCATAATGTCAAAGTGGAATTATGTTTTTAGAAATGTTTACAAATTAATTACAAATGAGAGCTGAAATGTTTTGAGTCAGTACATATTCAACCCCTTTGTTATGGCCTAAATACGTTCAGGAGTAAAAATGTGCTTAACAAGTCACATAATAAGTTGCATGGACTGATTCCGTTTGCAATAATAGTGTTTAACATGATTTTTGAATGACCACCTTATCTCTGTACCCCACACATAATACAATTGTCTGTAAGGTCCCCCAGTCAAGCAGGGAATTTCAAGCACAGATTCAACCACAAAGACCAGGGAGGTTTTTCAGTGCCTCACAAAGAAGGCCACCCATTGGTAGATGGGTCAAAATAAAAAACAGACATTGAATATCCCTTTGAGCATGTTAAAGTTATTAAAGTTATAACTCGGTTGCCGGAGAGGAAGGAAACTGCTCAGGGATTTCACCATGAGGCCCATGGTGACTTTAAAACCGTTAGAGTTTAATGGCTGTGATAGGAGAAAACTGAGGATGGATCAACAACATTGTAGTAACTCCACAATACTAACCTAATTGACAGAGTGAAAAGATGGAAACCTGTACAGAATAAAAATATTCCAAAACATGCAACAAGGCACTAAAGTAATACTGCAAAAAATGTGTCAAAGCAATTAACTTTTTGTCCTGAATACAGAGTGTTATGTTTGGGGCAATCCAATACCACACATTACTGAGTGCCACTATCCATATTTTCAAGCATAGTAGTGGCTACATCATGTTATGGGTATGATTGTTAATCGTTAAGGACTGGGGAGTTTTTCAGGATAAAAAATAAACCTAGAGGAAAACCTGGTTCAAAATTCTTTCCGCCAGACACTGGGAGATGGATTCACCTTTCATCAGGACAATAACCTAAAATACAAGGCCACATCTACACTGGAGTTGCTTACCAAGAAGACAGTGAATGTTCCTGAGTGGCTGAGTTACAGTTTTGACTTAAATCTACTTGAAAATCTATGGCAAGACCTGAAAATGGTTGTCTAGCAATGATCAACAACCAATTTGACAGAGCTTGAAGAATTTTGAAAATAATAATGTGGAAATATTGCACAATCCAGGTGTGGAAAGCTCTTAGAGACTCACTGCTGTAATCGCTGCCAAATGTGCTTCTACAAAGTATTGACTCAGGGGTGTGAATGTTTATGAAAATGAGATATTTCTGTATTTCATTTTCAATACATTTGCTAACATTTCAAAAAACATGTTTTCACTTTGTCCTTTTGGGGTATTGTGTTTATATGGGTGAGAAAAACTCATATTTAATTGATTTTGAATTCAGGCTGTAACACAACAAAATGTGGAACAAGTCAAGGGACACACTTGTTTTGTCAGGCAGAAAGACCTTCCTAGCAGTTTGATAAACCAAATGTGTTTATATTACAACTATAATTGTCTTTATTGTAGTACATATCTTTATTAATACATTTCTTAACAACTTCTACATGATCACAGTCAGTGGAGAGGAGTGGAGACTTCAGTGGAGAGGAGTGGAGACTGTCTATCAACCGACATCAAAACATGAAATAATGATCTGTTTATATTGACTACATTAGTTATTGGATATAAGCTGCTTAACATTTCCCTCTCAAACAAGACAGCAGTTCATTACTGTTGATCTAGTTGGTCTCTGGAGGGATTATTTTCAATCAATGAGGTTCAGTGTTTTACAGAATCAGCCCGGAGAACTCTCTCCTGGAGATCCAGCTAGAGAAGGTGCCCACGTGGCTGCCTGTGTGCTATGAGAGATGGAACTCTTCCCTGGGGACCCTGGTCTGCCGCCAGCTGGGATATCTAAGGCTAGTCAACTGAGACCATTTCCTTACCATAAAGCCCACAGCAGCTTGGCAACATAAAAGGCTATTCACCTAACCATAAGGCTGATTGCTCCCAGTTAATGTTAGATTATTTAATACCTCGTTTATAGGCTTGCCCGATGCCCCGTGGATCATACATTACTTTTTAAAACAGACACTCTCCCATCTCGCCTGCTTTTATAGAAGATATAACTATGATTCATTTGGTTTCCAGACTGACCAAGCAAAAAGGGGTGAACTTAACGGACATCGGACCTAACTACACCGATGGCTTTATACAGATCACATCTGAACACAAGACCAGCCTGGAAAATATATGGCAGTTAAGGTACGGCAGCTGTCTGAGGATATAATACATAACCTAAAGTAGATTGCTATAACATAGTAATCAAGCTTTTTTAATGGATGGATTTGTTTTTATTTAGGGGGAGTTGCGTCACAGGGAAGGTTATAGCTTTGAAATGTTTTGGTAAGTTTCTGCAGGGTACTAACAACACTAACATAACAGTGGATTACATTGTAAATGTGTGCATCTCACACACAGGTAAGACCCAATGACCTTCATACGACCTCTCAGTCATGACTTCCTAGTTCTACATATTGGTGGTATACACTAGGTGTACAAAACATTAGGAACACCTTCTCTTTCCATGACATAGACTGACCAGGGGAATTCAGGTGAAAGCTATCGTCCCTTATTGATGTCACTTGTTAAATCTTCTTCAATCAGTGTAGATGAAAGGGAGAAGAACGCTTAAATAATATTGTTTAAGCCTTGAGACAATCGAGACATGGATTGTGTATGTGTGCCATTCAGAGGGTGAATGTGCGAAACAAAAGATTTAAATGCCTTTGAACAGGTTATGGTATTAGGTGCCAGACACACCGGTTTGAGTGTGTCAAGAACTGCAACACTGTTGGGTTTTTCACGCTCAACAGTTTCCCGTGTGTATGAAGAATGGTCCACCACCCAAAGGACATCCAGCCAACGTGACACAACTGTGGGAAGCATTGGAGTCAACATGGGCCAGTATCCCTTTCGACACGCTATCGACACCTTATAGAGTCCATGCCCCGATATTGAGGCTGTTCTGAGGGCAAAGGGGGGTGCAACTCTATATTAGGAAGGTGTTCCTAATGTTTTTTACAGTAGGGTGATGAGTTACCTCCATACAATGTATGTAAAGTGATCTGGGAATAAATGCCTTCATATTTGTTTCCTTTGCCTGTGTAGAGTGTGGGACGCGGGCTAAGCTGCCCAGGATAATCGGGGGAGTGGAGGCTACCTTGGGAAGGTGGCCCTGGCAAGTCAGTCTCTACTACAGTAACCGACACACCTGTGGAGGCACCATCATCACCAGCCAATGGGTGGTCACCGCAGCCCACTGTGTGCACAAGTAAGACCCCTCGGGGTAAAAGGTTAGAGGTCAGAGGTCACTGACTCATGACAGTGTAGTGATGACTAGGGACAGCAATTGCTCTCACTTTCTTTTGCATAAAGTAATTCATACTTTATACAATTGAGAGTTGAAGAGGCATCTAGCTGACATACATTTCTTCATCTCTTTTATAACATTCCAGTTATAGGCTGCCACAGGTGTCCAGTTGGGTGGTCTACGCTGGTATTGTCACACGCAGTTCAGCTAAAATGGCTCAGTACACTGGATATGCAGTGGAAAAGATCATCTACAACAAGAAATACAACCCCAGGAGCCACGACAATGACATTGCTCTGATGAAACTACTGACCCCACTGATTTTCTCAGGTGACAGGGAACTTGATTACTTCACTTTTGAATGCATCACATAGTCCCTTGGCTGACTGGAACACTCAACTATATGATTACAGCAATCAGTTCCAAAACATGTTCCAATATTACTGAAATCAACTTCAACATGACCTACACTGTTTTCTAATATTCCAAATATTATTTTTTATTACATTTTTTAGATACCATCAGGCCTATCTGTCTGCCACAGTACGAGCATGATCTACCAGGAGGAACACAGTGCTGGATCTCTGGCTGGGGCTATACTCAACCAGATGATGGTACGACTATGTTAAATCAATAATATCATTTAAATAGGAAAATGTAATGTATCTATATCGATGGTTAAATGTTTTCTCATAGCCCAAAGTCATTAAAAAATTAGAGGTATATTTACATTAGTTTGACTTTCTTTGACAGTTCTCATCCCTGCCACGCTAAAAGAAGCTACAGTTCCACTGATAAGCACCAAGAAATGCAACAGTTCATGCATGTACAATGGAGAGGTCACCCCCCGCATGCTCTGTGCTGGATACACCGAGGGCAAAGTGGACGCATGTCAGGTTAGTTCATAAACACATACCAGTGTTCCTCCTCCTGTGGTTTGTTTTATGAAGAGATTTTCCAAAGGTCAGATAGTTGTTGTCTTACAAAAGTAGAATTGGTTCTTTATAATGAGAATATTTTCCCTCAGGTGTCCCCCTGTACTGTTCTAAATGATCAAAGACAAAGCTCATTAGGCATGTGCCTGAGAGAGCACACCAGCTTTATTCAGGGTCCTACCAATCAAATTCAGTGGCGCTCAGGATTCAGTATTCCACAATATCCCAACCCATAATCACTAAATTAACAATATCTCAACCCATAACAGTCAGTGTGGTAGTCTGGTAACCCGTGTGATTGACAGCAATGTATATCTGCCCAGGGGGACAGTGGGGGTCCGCTAGTCTGTCAAATTGACAACATGTGGAGACTGGTGGGGGTGGTGAGCTGGGGTACAGGCTGCGCTGAGCCCAACCACCCCGGAGTCTACACCAAGGTGGCCGAGTTTCTCGGTTGGATCTACGACATGATTGAGGTAAACATACACTAACTCTTCCGTTGCATAAGCCTATGCATTGATTTTTTACATATCAGGACCACATCTGCTTTGCAGTTCTGTTTCTCCTCTTGAAATTGCATAATACTGTATGTTACATTTGTTGTTCCATCCACAGAGCTACTGAGGAGGAAGAGGAATAAGACAATGGATGATCAGGGAGACTCCAGAACAGGCCTAGAGGAAACTGAAACATATGATGCTCCTGACATTCTTCCTCCTGTACTGTAAATGTAATTTTACCTCCTTATAACGGCCATGTTGATTGCAGAAATGCATACATTATTTAACAGTAGGAAATATTTTATACTATACATGTTTGTCATACATTGTATTTTTAGCACCTGAATGAGATCATATTTATACCATATATTCGTCTTGTATTGAAAATAAATGATGCTTCATATCTAAACATGTCCATTGTCTACTCTGGTGTGATGAAAGAGCTTTATGTACCAGAGCCATCATTTCAGGATGCAGACGGTGTCCACCGTTTAGTGCAAAGTAGTAGCATCTCTTCTGTCTGTAGAGGGCGAGCATGCACCACTCTCATCGCGTTTCCATGGTAACAGAGATCACTCGCTACAAAGTTGATTTAGTCAACATTTAGCTGTAAAGTTAGCACAGGGGTCGCAAGAACTTGAAGCAAGCAAGTTTACTGTGAGTATTTCCATGTGTTTTGTTTTAGAAGGATAACTAACGTTACTGTTCACCATTTGATTCACAGTATTCGTACCAAATAGTTTGATTGTATTCAAAGGCATTGCTGTCTGGTGTATTGCAACAGGTGGTAGACCTAGCGCTAGCTATTTAGCTACTGTAGCTAGCTAACGTTAACGTTATTTAGCCTGGCTATGAATTCTCTCCATGCTTGTTCATCTATAGCTAACTTTCATTGTCATACCCATAATCAAATGCAAAACTCCAATGAGCTGTGTGTATAACGTTACTAAACTAAATCCCTCAAAATCTTTTCAGAGATATGTCTTCTTCCCTGGGGTGTACAAAGGAAGTTTTGCAGCAGGTCAACCAGTTCTGGTCCATGTTAGACGACCTGTCTCAGAATGACCCTCAAAGCTACCAGATGTTTATCGAGAAACAGATGAAACAGGGAACTGATTATAATGAACCACCTCAGCCTGACTCCTGCCTACTCACCGAAATGCTGGTACCATAAAGTATCTGCTTTTTCTATGAACAGCTACACCCACACTGTAGAGTTTATCGATTAAAAACATACAAACACTGGCCTACATAAAAATGACATAGCAAAGTGTGTTGGTAAGAGAATACTGGTTCATTTGTTTGCAGTGCACGTTTGACTGTGCACTGCTGGCTAATAATATGGAGGTGTGAACTATAAAGAGGCTGAACAGTTGCTTTATTGTTTGTGTCAGGAGCCAAAGAAAGGGTTGCTGTACATCAATGTGTGTGGCTGGAAGCGCGTCCCTACCCCTGCTGATGAGAACAAGCCAGTGCCTGTGTGTGGAGGGAGACTGGAGACAGACACTGATGAAGGAGGAGGTACCAAGAGTCACTGTTGTCCTGCAGAACACAATCCCGTATTTCTGCATAATTACCTGCATTGTAACCTGTATTACAAGAGGTGCTGGCAAAAAAAAGAGAACATTCCCCAAATTACATTCTACTAAAGCTGACTTTCTTATAACTTGTTTTATGGTTTTGATACTAATGTTATGTAACACTGAAATAAAAAGTTGTATCATTGCCGTTTCTCAGGACTACAACTTTGTTGTGTTTCCTGTATTCAGACGACTACAGTGTGATGGATGTGGCGTTCAGCCCTGCGGTGCTGCAGCAGGCTCAGAAGGACAAGAAGGAGGACCAGGTTCACCTGTTAGCTCTGAGCTTCACCCAGCAGCAGCATGGCCTGCGTCTGATCCAGCAGTACAACGTCAGCAGCAGTAAGCTGAAGGGCAGCCTAGAGGACATGCAGCGCCGCCTGGGTTCTCTAAAACAGTCCAGCCCTGCCACAAACACAGGTAAAGCCTCTACGTAATTATTCCCTGGTTCAAGGGGTTTTATTTTTTATTAAGATGACACCACCAAGATAAAGGCGAGATTATTGAATTCAAGATTTCTTTAAATGTATACTGTAGGTGAAGATACATTTTTTGACATTCATTTGACATCAATTTCCCAGCCTCCCAGACCCCAGCTTCCCTGCTTCAGCAGATCTCTCTGCGTGAAGGGCAGACTGAGGACAGTACATCTGTGCAGCTCATCACATCTGTCCAGCTAACTCCTGGGCCAGGGGACCAAAGCAACAAGACCAAGAACCTGATACAGGTGATCTCTAGCTCAGTGACAGCCGAGCCTCAGCGGCCAGAGCACCAGCTCACTGTCAACTCTGACCCCAGGGACCTCTCCCGGAGCCTGAAGCTGACTGTGGAGCTACCAAAGGTTCAGTCCATCACAGAGTGCCATCTCAGCATTTCCCAGGTCAGGGACCACTCTGCTTCCCCTTCCCTTGTGCTATGAATAAGGCCCTGTGATGGATTAACAAAAATTCTGTCCCTTTTGCTTAAACGCTTCTTATGTTGACATAATAGCCTGTTACATTATAAGTTATCCTTTCTGTGGTCTTGTGGGTCTAATAGTCTGTGTGTGTATTTCTCTGTAGGATGATGTACTACTAGAAGTGGAGGATATGTACCATCTACACCTGGAGCTGCCTGAGACTGTGAATGAGGAGTCGGCCTCTGCCACATTCAACAAGAAGAAACGGTTATTAACTTTGCAAGTGTCTATACTCTAGTGCTGGTACTGCCAACACTAAAAAGACGTAAATTCATTAATAGACAAAGAAAATAACAATAAACACTGTCTTTTCTGGCAAGACACAGTTACAACCAGTAGGTCATTTGTCTTTCTGAAGAGATTGGGACTTTGGAAATTAGAGAAGGCAGGAATGTAATTTCTGTTATGTTATGCAGTAGTAGTAAACAGTACCTTAGTAAAGACATTCACAACAACATTAATGACTCGAGTGGAATTATAGTCCTCCATGATCATGAGTTACATTAACTGCATGTCTGGGAAATAATTCACAAATTGTCAATATTCATGCAATAATCCATGTTTATTAAAACTTCAAAATTGTATTGTGAAGAACTTTATTCATATTTGGCAACAACTTGTACTTCAAACAGTTACTGTAAGTCAAATGTCCATAGGACAGAGCCATTTTTGAAAGTATGGTTTTATCTCGAAACAGTAATAAATAGATTGGTCCCAATTGTTTTAATAACTACCTCTGCAGGGCTGCTGTGAATACTGAGAGGGTGTTATGACATCATATTCCAGTGGTCACAGTTTGAGGCTAGTGGTTCCCTCTATGGTTGGTTGGTTCCCACTTCTACCGTCTCTCTCCATGGTCCTCCTCCACCCAGGCCACTATCTTCCCCTCCCAGCCAGGCACCAGGGCTCCGTCCTGGAACACCTGAGAACACCAACCAGAATCAGACAGGCATACTCTTTTAATATAAACTACACTACATGACCAACAGTACAGTGCATTCAGAAAGTATTCAGACCCCTTGACTTTTTCCATATTTTGTTACATTACAGCCTTGTTCTAAAATAGATTTTTTAAACATTTTGCCTCATCAATCTACACACAATACCCATACCCCCAGAGAGACTGAGAAACAGCTTCTATCTCCAGGCCATCAGACTGTTAAACAGCCACCACTAACTCTGAGAGGCTGCTGCCAACATACTGACTCAACTCCAGCCACTTTAATAATGGAAAAATGGATGTAAAAATGTAAAAGTCACTAGCCACTTTAAACAATGCCACTTAATATAATGTTTACATACCCTACATTACTCATCTCATATGTACAGTATATACTGTACCCTATACCATCTACTGCATCTTGCCATCTTTTTTTTATTTGTACCTTTATTTAACCAGGTAGGCAAGTTGAGAACAAGTTCTCATTTACAATTGCGACCTGGCTAAGATAAGCAAAGCAGTTCGACACATACAACAACAGAGTTACACATGGAGTAAAACAAACATACAGTCAATAATACAGTACAAAAATAAGTCTATATACAATGTGAGCAAATGGAGGTGAGATAAGGGAGGTAAAGGTAAAAAAAAGGCCATGGTTTAGACTTTATAGTCTAACCAGACATCTAGGTATTTCTAGCTGTCCACATATTCTAAGTCCGAACCGTCCAGAGTAGTGATGTTGGACGGGCGGGCAGGTGCAGGCAGTGATCGGTTGAAGAGCATACATTTAGTTTTACTTGTATATAAGAGCAATTGGAGGCCACGGAAGGAGAGTTGTATGGCATTGAAGCTCGTCTGGAGGGTTGTTAACACAGTGTCCAAAGAAGGGCCAGAAGTATACAGAATGGTGTTGTCTGCGTAGAGGTGGATCAGAGACTCACCAGCAGCAAGAGCGACAACATTGATGTATACAGAGAAGCCTATGGCACCCCCATAGAGACTGCCAGAGGCCCAGACAATAGGCCCTCTGATTTCACACTGAACTCTATCAGAGAAATCTATCAGAGATTACTTTTATGTAATACATGTATCACTAGCCACTTTAAACAATGCCACTTTTATGTTTACATACCCTACATTACTCATCTCATATGTACAGTATATACTGTACTCTATACCATCTACTGCATCTTGCCTATGCCATTCTGTACCATCACTCATTCATATATTTGTATGTACATATTCTTCATCCCTTTACACTTGTGTGTATAAGGTAGTTGTTGTGGAATTGTTTGGTTAGATTACTCATTGGTTATTACTGCATTGTCGGAACTAGAAGCACAAGCATTTCGAAACACTCGGATTAACATCTGCTAACCATGTGTATGTGACAAATAACATTTGATTTGAATGAAAGCAAAAACAGGTTTAGACATTTTTGCAAATGCTTTAAAAATAGAAAAGTGAAATATCACATCGACATATCGACATATGTATTGTATTTAGACCCTTTACTCAGTACTTTGTTGAAGCACCTTTGGCAGTGATTACAGCCTCGTTTCTTTGCATAATTTTTGCTCTGTACGCCACCACAATAGATTTGAAAGGAAACATTCAAGATGTGCTTTAAGTGTAGACGCTCATCTTTAATTTAAGGGTTTTGTCAAAATGATTGTATGAACCATGTAGGAATTACAACCATTTTTTAACATAGCGCACGTGGCCCTCCCCACACACACACAATTTTAGGGGCTCAAAAGTAAATTGGACAAACTAACATAAATCATAAATTAAATTGTGAGTTTTAATACTTGGTTGCAAATCCTGCCTGAAGTCTGGAACGCATAGGCATCACCAGATGCTGGGTTTCTTCCCTGGTGATGCTCTGCCGAGCCTTTACTGCAGCTGTCTTCTGTTCCTACTTGTTCTTAGGGCGTTTTGCCTTCTGCAAGTGAAATGCATGCTCAATTGGATTCAGGTCAGGTGATTGATTTGGCCATTGCAGAACATTCCACCACTTTGCCTTACAAAAGTATTGGGTTGCTTTTGTAGTATGCTTCGGGTCATTGTCCATCTGCACTGTGAAGCGCGGTCCAATGAGTTTTGAAGCATTTGGCTGAATCTGAGCATATAATATAGCCCTAAACACTTCAGCATTCATCCTGCTGCTTTTGTCAGCAGTCACCACATCATCAATAAATACAAGGGAACCAGTTCCATGGGCATCCATACATGCCCACGCCATAACACTACCTCCACCATGCTTCACAGATGAGGTGGTATTCTTTGGATCATGAGCAGTTCCTTTCCTTCTCCATACTCTTCACTTTCCATCATTCTGGTACAAGTTGATCTTTGTCTCATCTGTCCATAGGACTTTGTTCCAGAACTGCACAGGCTTTTTTAGATGTTTTCTAACTTTTGATCCCTTAAAAAGGGGGGAACCAAGCGTAAAATGTGCTAAAAATTCTATACAGTTCACCCAATTTGGATGTAAATACCCTAAAATTAATGCTGAAAGCCTGCATTTACAGCTCATGATTTAATGTCAACTCCAATGCTGTGGTAGACAGCTAAAATAATAATAACTTGGTCAATGCCCAAATATCTATGGACCGGACTGTATTTTCAGGTCTCTCCAGAGATGTTTGAACGGGTTCAAGTTCGGGCTCTGCTGGGACACTCAATGACATTCAAAGACTTGTCCCGAAGCCACTCCTGCGTTGTCTTGGCTGTGTGCATAGTTGTCCTGTTGGAAGGTGAACCTTTGCCATGCTCTGGAGCAGGTTTTCATCAAGGATCTCTCTATACTTTGCTCCATTCATCTTTCCCTCGATCCTGACAAGTATCCCAGTCCCTGCCGCTGAAAAAGGTCTGATTGGTGGAGTGCTGCAGAGATGGTTGTCCTTCTGGAAGGTTCTCCCATCTCCACAGAGGAACTCTGGAACTCTGTCAGAGTGACCATCGGATTCTTAGTCACCTCCCTGGCCAATGCCCTTCTCCCCCGATTATTATTTAAGATTAATGGGGGCCACTGTGTTCTTTGGGACCTTCAATGCTTCAGAAATGTTTTGCTACCCTTGCCCAGATCTGTGCCTCAACACAAGCATGTCTCTGAGCTCTATGGATAATAGACCTCATGGCTTGGTTTTTGGTCTGACACGCACTGTCAAATGTGGGACCTTATATAGACAGCTGTGTCTATTTAATTTACCAAGCCATCAAGGATGATCAATGGAAATAGGATGCACCTGAGCTCAATTTTGAGTCTCATAACAAAGGGACTGAATACTTATGTAAATAAGGTATTTATTTTTCCTTTTTTTTTTATACATTTGCAAAAAAAATCTTAAAAACTTTGTAATTAGGGGTATTGTGTGTACAGTCGTGGCCAAAAGTTGAGAATGACACATATATTAATTTTCACAAAGTCTGATGCATCAGTTTGTATGATAGCAATTTGCATATACTCCAGAATATTATGAATAGTGATCAGATGAATTGCAATTCATTGCAAAGTCCCTCTTTGCCATGCAAATTAACTGAATCCCCCAAAAACATTCCCACTACATTTCAGCCCTGCCACAAAAGGACCAGCTGACATGTCATTGATTCTCTCGTTAACACAGGTGTGACTGTTGACAAGGACAAGGCTGGAGATCACTCTGTCATGCTTATTGAGTTCGAATTACAGACTGGAAGCTTCAAAAGGAGGGTGGTGTCATTGTATGTCATTGTATGCAGTAGCGTTAAGATTTCCCTTCACTCATACTAAGAGGCCTAGCTTGAACCATGAAAAACAGCCCCAGAGCATTATTCCTCCTTCACCAAATTTTACAGTTGGCACTATGCATTCGGACTGGTAGTGTTCTCCTGGCATTCCCCAAATCCAGATTTGTCTGTGGCTGGAATAGCCAAATCAACTCATTTGAAGCGGTGTCCACATACTTTTGTATGTGTAGTGTATGATATATACAGGGACAGTCTCTAAACACATATCAACCTTAATAGAGAATCCACATCTTTATGATCTTAACATAGTTACTGGGTTTTGGAACTATTGCCAATTCCAAGTGTTTTCTCTTTTCATTTTGGTCATTCAGGCATTTCCCCCTAAGTGGTAACATTTGACCCTATCTAAATGTAAACCCAAAGCTGTAACCCAAAACATGCCTACCTCCTCCTTCACAGTCCCAAACTCTGGGTCGAGGGCTTTGAAGTGGTACCTGAAGCTACCCTGGCGGTCCACTGCTGCCTTGAAGTCTCTCAGAGTCACCTCCCCCAGCCTAACAGCACAGCACAGTCTCAGTGTCAGATGGCATCATGGTACACTGATCTGTGCAGAGACACATACATGCACATTCCCTCACAACGCTACAGCACATAGACACACAATAAACACACCAATGACACACATGCATGCATTCAATACCCAAAGCAGCCATCAAGGCAAAGGGTGGCTACTTTTAATATAATATATATTTTGATTTGTGTAACACTTTTTTCGTTACTACATGATGTGTTGTATGTGTTATTTCATAGTTTTGATGTCTTCACTATTATTCTACAATGTAGAAAAAAAAAGAAAAAAAACTTGAATGTGTAGGTGTGTCCAAACTTTTGACTGGCACTGTACATTGCATCCACAACTTACAGGCAGCATGCAACACAAAGGTACATATGCAATGGACATGATCAAGATCCAAAGAGGGATTCTGGATTTGTACCTTTTGGAGATGTTGACCAGGAAAGGAGTGAGTGAACGATCAGTGAAGTAGAGGACTTTAGTGGAGACTGTGGAGTCCAGGCCAGGACTACTGTGGGAGTGAGCTATTTCTGAAAACAAATAAAAACATATAGGTTTGCTTACTGGCTACAGCTTAAAGACAGGATTGATTGATTTTATTTGCCAATTAAGAAACACATATACAGTACATACATACATAAAAATGGATTTCCATGGTACAAAAACATTACAACATTACATAGATACACATGACCTAAATACAGATGTGAAAATGTGTCTATGGCTTGATCATTACCCAGCTTTTGACCTTTTTAAATGAAGTTATGGTTTTGATTTGATTTATTAGGATCCCCATTAGGCAATGGTGACAGCTAGTCTTATTATGGTCTGACACATAACGAAAAATACATTACAGACAAAAGACTTTACAATATACATACATTTAAAATCAACATGTAGTGTGTGTGTGTGCACATCTATCAGGTACACGTACATGTCAGTGCATACACACAACAAGTAGTTCACATGGGGGAGAGGCGTTGTGCCGTGAAGTGTTTATTTGTTTTTTGAAACCAGAATTTCCAACACATTAATGTTTCTTATAAAAACAAGAAGTGACGCAGTCAGTCTTTCCTCAACTCTTAGCCAAGAGAGACTGGTATTCATAGTTTTAATATTAGCCCTCTGATTACATTGAAGAGGAAGATGTGGCGCTCTGTTCTGGGCCAGCTACAGCTTAACTAGGTCTTTCTTCGCAGCACTTGACCATGTGACTGGACAAAAATCAAGATAAGATAAAACTAGAGCCTGCAGGACTGGCTTTGTGGAGTGTCAAAAAAGCAGGCCTCTCCCCATCGTTACAACATTGAATCTATATGTTTTGACCACGACATTTTAAAAATCTGTGGTAACACCAAGTAATCTAGTGTCCTCAATTATGGTTGCCATGGCTTTGAGTTGATGTGGTAGTTTGTTCCACTCAACAATGCCGGAATATTAAAAAAGTGTTCTTACCAGATAGACTCTTACATTTAAAACAGGCAATATCAGAGTCTATGGTGTTGTATTGGTGGACATCTTATATATGTACAATAATTTGATCGGTGCCTGGGGGCTGAGTCTGTAGTAATTATGTGGACCAGACCAAGTTGGATTAAAATGACCCTTTTCTCTACAGATAACCAGGCTAGCTGATTAAAATGCTGTATAGCTCCGAACATATGTTCAATGTAATTGAATTACACAATTAGATAAAGTTGCGTGAAAGAGAATTATCAAGGTTGTTGAATACTGCGTACAATGGCTTGCGAAAGTATTCACCCCCCTTGGCATTTTTCCTATTTTGTCGACTTACAACCTGGAATTAAAATATGTTTTTTTTTTTATCATTTGATTTACACAACATGTCTACCACTATGAAGATGCTAAATGTTTTTTATTGTGAAACAAACAAGAAATAAGACCAAAGAAATCTGAAAACTTGAGCGTGCATAACTATTCAACCCCCCAAAAGTCGATACTTTATAGAGCCACCTTTTGCAGCAATTACAGCTGCAAGTCTCTTGGGTATGTATCTATAAGCTTGGCACATCTAGCCACTGGGATTTTTGCCTGTTCTCCAAGACAAAATAGCTCCAGCTCCTTCAAGTTGGATGGGTTCCGCTGGTGTAAAGCATTCTTTAAAAGTCATACCACAGATTCTCAATTGGATTTAGGTCTGGGCTTTGACTAAGCCATTCCAAGACATTTAAATGTTTCCCCTTAAACCACTCAAGTGTTGCTTTAGCAGCATGCTTAGGGTCATTGTCCTGCTGGAAGGTGAACCTCCATCCCAGTCTCAAATCTCAGGAAGACTGAAACAGGTTCCCTAAAGAATTTCCCTTTATTTAGCGCCATCCATCATTCCTTCAATTCTGACCAGTTTCCCAGTCCCTGCTGATGAAAAACATCCCCACAGCATGCTGCTGCCACCACCAAGGTGTTGGGTTTGCGCCAGACATAGCGTTTTCCTTGATGGCCAAAAGGCTTAATTTTAGTCTCATCTGACCCAGAGTACCTTCTTCCATATGTTTGGGGAGTCTCCCACATGCCTTTTGGCGAACACCAAACATGGTTGCTTATTTTTTTCGGGACGCTCTTCCGTAAAGCCCAGCTCTGTGGAGTGTATGGTTTAAAGTGGTCCTATGGACAGATACTCCAATCTCCGCTGTGGAGCTTTGCAGTTCCTTCAGAGTTATCTTTGGTCTCATTGTTGCCTCTCTGATTAATGCCCTCCTTGCCTGGTCCGTGAGTTTTGGTGAGCGGCCCTCTTGGCAGGTTTGTTGTGGTGCCTTATTCTTTCCATTTTTTAATAATGGATTTAAATGTTGCTTCGTGTGGTGTTCAAAGGATTGGATATTTTTATACAACTCAACCCTGATCTGTACTTCTCCACAACTTTGTCCCTGACCTGTTTGGAGAGCTCCTTGGTCTTCAATGCCACTTGCTTGGTGGTGCCCCTTGCTTATTGGTGTTGCAGACTCTGGGGCCTTTCAGAACAGGTGTAGAGTTGAAGTCGGAAGTTTACATTCAACCACTCCACACATTTCTTGTTAACAAACTATAGTTTTGGCAAGTTGATTATGACATCTACTTTGTGCATGACATGAGTCATTTTTCCAACAATTGTTTACAGACATATTATTTCACCCTATCACAATTCCAGTGGATCAACAGTTTACATACACTAAGTTGACTGTGCCTTTAAACAGCTTGGAACATTTTCCAGAAGATTCTGTCATGGTTTTAGAAGCTTCAGATAGGCTAATTAACATAGGTTACATAATTTGAGTCAATTGGAGGTGTATATGTGGATGTATTTCAAGAACTACCTTCAAACTCTGTGCCTCTTTGCTTGACATCATGGGAAAATCAAAAGAAATCAGCCAAGACT
Source organism: Oncorhynchus kisutch (assembly GCF_002021735.2). Lineage (NCBI taxonomy): Eukaryota > Metazoa > Chordata > Actinopteri > Salmoniformes > Salmonidae > Oncorhynchus > Oncorhynchus kisutch. The sequence goes on from NC_034191.2 coordinate 26,969,505, forward strand.
TAAAAAAATAATTGTACACCTCCACAATCCTGGTCAATCCTTGGGAGCAATTTACAAATGCCTGAAGGTACCATGTTCATCTGTACAAACAAAACACCATGGGACCACGCAGCCGCCATACCGCTCAGGAAGGAGGTGCGTTCTCTCTCCTAGAGATGAGCGTACTTTGGTGCAAAAAGTGCAAATCAATCCCAGAACAACAACAAAGGACCCTGTGAAGATGCTGGAGGAAACAGGTACAAAAGTATCTATATCCACAGTAAAACGAGTTCTATATCGACGTAACCTGAAATGGCGGTTTGCAACTGCACATGGGGACAAAGATCATGCTTTTTGGAGAAATGTCCTCTGGTCTGATGAAACAAAAATAGAACTGTTGGGCCATAATGACCATTGATATGTTTGGAGGAAAAAGGGGGAGGCTTGCAAGCCGAAGAACACCATCCCAACCATGAAGCACGGGGGTGGCAGCATCATGTTGTGGGGGTGCTTTGCTGCAGGAGGGACTGGTGTATTTCACAAAATAGATGGTATCATGAGGCAGGAAAATTATGTGAATATATTGAAGCAACATCTCAAGACATCAGTCAGGCAGTTGAGCTTGGTCAACTTTACTTCCAAAGTTGTGGCAAAAAGGCTTAAGGACAACAAAGTCAAGGTATTGGAGTGGTCATCACAAAGCCCTGACCTCAATCCTATAGACAATTTGTGGGCAGAACTGAAAAAGCATGTGTGAGCAAGGAGGCCTACAAACCGGACTCATTTACACCAGCTCTGTCAGGAGGAATGGGCCAAAATTCACCCAACTTATTGTGGGAAGTTTGTGGAAGGCTACCCGAAACGTTTGAACCAAGTTAACGATTTAAAGGCAATGCTACCAAATACTAATTGACTGTATGTAAACTTCTGACCCACTGAGAATGTGATGAAAGAAATAAAATCTGAAATAAATTATTCTCTCTCCAATTATTCTGACATTTCACATTCTTAACATAAAGTGGTGATCCTAACTGACCCAAGACAGGGTATTTTTACTAGGATTAAATATCAGGAATTGTGGAAAACTGAGATTAAATGTATTTGGCTAAGGTGTATGTAAACTTCTGACAGATCATGTGACACTTAGATTGCACACAGGTGGACTTGAACTAATTATGTGACTTCTGTAGGTAATTGGTTGCAACAGAACCTTGAAACAAGGTATTTTTTTAAATTTCACTTCACCAATTTGGACTATTTTCTGTATATCCATTACATGAAATCCAAATAAACATCCATTTAAATTACAGGTTGTAATGCAACAAAATAGGAAAAATTCCATGGGGGGTGAATACTTGTGCAAGGCATTGTAACAAACAGTATATCTTACTTGAGCTGGGTGGCCATGAGTCCCTGTCTGTGGGGTTGGCTCTTCGTCCTGGTGACTTGTATGGACCCTACAAGAAGACAGAGTCACAGTTACTAGAAGAAATGCCAATTCAGCCAGTCACGATGTGCACACGATAAACACATGATTATGACATCAGGTGCAAAATATAACGCTAACAGCATACACACAGCACCCACCTCTGTGGTCTTCTGTGTGTATTGTTGTGTGTGTCCTTCTCTGTCCTGCTGCCTGCGGCGTGTGTCGAGTGTGTATAGGCGGTCCATGAGACTGGCCACCCCTTGCTCCAATGTGTCCAGGGTGTGATGCTGAGGGTCGTGACCTGAGAAACCATCCCTCAGACTACGCAGGGCCTCCCTCACCAGCTGCAGTTCCTCTCCCTGCTAATACATACAAAATGACATAAAATACTAGATCTGGTGGCCAGGCCAATTTGAAGGTTGTTGATCATTTGGCTATGTCCTTTAACCTCCAGTAGGTCTCTAGCTCTAGAGACAGCTATAACGATGACATGAAACACACATTAAATTAATCACACACTCCCTCCCAGGAAATGTACATACAGTGCCTTTAGAATGTATTCAGACCCCTTGACTTTTCCAACATTTTGTTAGGCTACAGCCTTATTCTAAATGTTCACCTCAATATACACACATTACAAAAATACATTGTTGCTAATTTATAAAAAATGAAAAAATGAAAAATAAGATTTACATAAGTATTCAGACCCTTTACTCAGTACTTTGTTAAAGCACCTTTGGCAGCGATTACAGCCTTGAGTCTTCCTAGGTATGACGCTACAAGCTTGGCACACCTGTATTTAGGGAGTTTCTCCCATTCTTCTCTGCAGATCCTCTCAAGCTTTGTCAGGTTGGATGGGGAGCGTTTCTCCCTAGCTTTTTTCAGGTCTCTCCAGATATGTTCGATCGGGTCGTTGTCCTGTTGGGAGGTAAACCTTAGCCCCAGTCTGAGGTCTTGAGCACTCTGGAGCAAGTTTTCATTAAGGATCTCTCTGTACTTTGCTCTGTTCATCTTTGCCTCGATCCTGCCTAGTCTCACAGTCCCTGCCACTGAAAAAACATCCCCACAGCATGATGCTGCCACCACCTTGCTTCACCGTAGGGATGCTGCCAGGTTTCCTGATTTTTGCTCTGACATGCACTGTCAACTGTGGGACCTTATATAGACAGGTGTATACTTTCCAAATCATGTCCAATCAATTGAATTTACCACAGGTGGACACCAATCAAGTTGTAGAAACATCTCAAGGAAGCACTTGAGCTCAATTTTGAGTCTCATAGCAAAGGGACTGAATCCTTATGTAACATTTTTATTAGTAAAAATGTCTAAAAACCTGTTTTTGCTTTGTCATTGTGGAGTATGGTTGGTAGAATCCTGAGGATTTAAAAAATATATTTTTAGAATAAGGTTGTAACGTAACAAAATGTGGAAAAAGTCAAGAGGTCTGAATACTTTACAAATGCACTGTAGGCGTACATGACTCACAGCTGTGTGTTGGAAGGCCGGACCAGGGGGTGGGCTCACAGAGTTACTGTACCCACTCTTCTCACTCCTAGATGACTGAAGAAAAATAGATATAATAAATCTTACCAACTTTGCAAGCTACAACATATACATGTCACTTACTGTAAGTGCAGTGGAAACAGTTTGATTATGGTACCATACCCTGTGGCTTCCTTCATTAGAGTTGTGCCGAGCATCATCCAGTTTCATTTGCTGTTGCTGAAGTAGTCTATCCTTTTTTCCAAGTTGCTGCTGGTTTTATAGACATATCACTGAGATATCTGATACTTTGATACATTTCAACTACATAATCATATCCAAAATTGTTAAAGTTTGTTGAAATTGTGAAAATGCACTTAGTTCCTGATCTTACCTCATACTCATTGAGTAGTTTGTTCCGATCGCTCAACTTCCGTTTGAGCTCTGCCTACAAAAATATACTTATATTTGTAACGTGGATGAACAAAACATTTTGGGAATATTTTAATACATAAATAGATAGAGCCATTGAATATAAAGGTCAAATATTCATCCTAAATGTCAACGTGTGTATTATCATATCATCTGACTCACGTTCTCCCCCTCCAGTTGCTCTTTGCCCATGCTGCACCTCAGTAGCTCCTGCTTCAGCTGCAGCACCGCAGCCTCCTGTACAGACATACGCTGCTGAAGAGCATCCTAATGAGGAAAGGCAGATCAAAGACAACGCTAGAGAGGCCGGCTTGCCTACCAAAGAGTAAGGACCCACATATGGATCATTATGAAGCCTAAAACAGAGCACACCACTCTTCTGTAAAGGAACACTGGAGGCTAAAAGGGGCTGCTGGCATGAGAACTGAATAAAAGCCAGTAATCCATGTATAAGTAATGATCCAAACAAACTTAAGAGGGTTTGACTGGCAGGTCTTACCTTAATAGCCTGAAGGTGGCGTGCCTCTTGCTTGTGCCTCAGAAGCTCCCTCTGAGAGGACAGAAAGACAGACAGACAGACTCAGAGACATTTCATTAGGAGGGGAAGGTCTGTGTTCTTATGGCAGCTCATCCACATTAAGCCCAATTACCACTGTACCTTCAGATCAAGAGCCTCCTCCATGCTTTGGTCCAGACGACTGCGGATTAGAACCTTCAAAGCGAGGGGATGAGCGGCATTATGTGAGAATAGAGAAATGTCAGAGCTTATAAGGAGACAGTGACCTGGCATGAAAGCAGGCTAAGCAGATAACATAGACTACTTCATGCTTCAACAGTATCTGCGTCTTCTCTGGACTCTAGAGTGACAATAAAAACATTATAGCATGCCGAGGTCTGACACCGTCACATCACAGTGAGTGGCTGAACATGCTGTATTATCTAAAGTGACTAAAGAGGATGGGGGCGGACACAGTACCAGCTGCTGCTCAGAGTTAGCTCTGCTATCCCCGAAGCCCAGGGAGTTGTCTTGCTCGTCCTCAGGGAGAGAGCCGTGCAGCAGTAGAGCCTGGAGAGAGAAGAGAGGGATAGATACATACTGTACCTACTGTATACGTAACAAAGTCTATACACCCAGAATATATTTCACAGTATAAAAACACAGAGAGAAAGACAGCCACACACACACACACACACACACACACACACACACACAGACACACACACAGATATGGATGTACAACCTCACCTATACCACACGGCTGCCAACCTGAACTGGACAGTGAAAATAGAGCAAATGCTTGGCTTAGACTTTGCAGGACCATTTTAAACTCAGTTGGGCGGGGCGGGGTAGAGGTGGGGGGTGATTTTTATACCTGACATGATAGATTAGATTATGCTATTTTAGAGCAGTTAAATCCTGATACCAGATAAAGCTTGGATGATCACAATCTCATTGTAAACTTACCTTAGCTGGAGCCTTGAAGGGATACGTCTTAGACACACTAAACATGTTCCCATAAAGCTACACTGAACAAAAATATTAACGCAACATGTAAAGTGTTGGTCCCATGTTTCATGAACTGAAAAAACATTTCCCAGAAATGTTCCATATTCACAAAAAGCTTATTTCTCTCAAATGTTGTGCACAAATTTGTTTAGATCCCTGTTAATGAGCATTTCTCCTTTGCCAAGATAATTAATCCGCCTGACAGGTGTGTCATATCAAGAAGCTGATTAAACAGCATGATCATTACAAAGGTGCACCTTGTGCAGGGGACAATAAAAGGCCACTCTAAAATGTACAGTTTTGTCACACAACACAATGCCACAGATGTCTCAAGTTTGAGGGAGAGTACAATTGGCATGCTGACTGCAGGAATGTTCACCAGAGCTGTTGCCAGATAATTGAATGTTCATTTCTCTACCATAAGAGAATTTGGCAGTACATCTAACCGGCCTCACAACCACAGACCGCATGTATGGCATTGTGTGGGCGAGCAGTTTGCTGATGTCTACGTTGTAAATGAGTGGTGATGAGGTTATGGCATGGGCAGGCATAAGCTATGGACAACGAACACAACTGCATTTTATAGATGTCAATTTGACTGCACAGAGATACCGTGACTAGATCCTGAGGCCCATTGTCGTGCCATTCATCCACCGCTATCACCTCATGTTTCAGCATGATAATGCATGGCCCCATGCCGCAATGATCTGTACACAATTCCTGGAAGCTGAAAATGTCCCAGTTCTTCCATGGCCATCACACTCACCAGCAGTGTTGCCAACTAATTTTCAGGCTAAGTTGCTAGAGGCAGGTTGATTTGTTGCTAAATGACGTTGTGATGTCATTGCATGATAACGTAAAACTGTGTCATTACATTGAATACACAATAACGTTACTCAAATTAACTGGCATTCTCTGCAAAAAATATGATTTGACATTTGTTCAGGTACAGACTCCCACTCTTTTTCTGTACATCTGGCTGTCCAATTTTGATTGCGAGATGTTGATTGATGTTGTAAGTTCTGTTCAAGATCAAACATTCGTTACCAACTATATTCATTGGGTTTGGCTCGTTGAACCCATACAACTGCTGCTGCAGTCAGCCAACAATGATTTGCAATTTGCTGAAATTGCTGCTGGTCTACTGCTGACGACACTCACAATGCACTTTTGCAGCCAGGCACGTGTGTTGTGACAGTGTGTGCCAGAAAAAAATGATTTTTGTGTCATTTAGAGGGAAAATATTTGCATTTTAGCATTTGAGTCACTTTTCAAAAGTTGCTAAAAGTTCCACATTTTTAAAAGTAGGTAAATTTGTTGCTAGGTGCTGTTTGAAAAAAAAAAACGTTTCCAGGGTAGTCTGAAAAGTTGCTAAATCTAGCAACAAAATTGGTAAATTGGCATCACTGCTCACCAGACATGTCACCCATTAAGCTTGTTTGGGATGCTCTGGATCAACGTGTACGACATTGTGTTACAGTTCCCGCCAATATCCAGCAACTTCGCACAGCCATTGAAGTGGAGTGGGACAACATTTCACAGGCCAAAATCAATAGCCTGATCAACTCTATGCGAAGGAGATGTTTCGCGCATGAAGCAAATTCTGACCCACGCACCTATCTTTTTCTAAGGTACAGTATCTGTGACCAACAGACGCATATTTGTTTTCCCAGTCATGTGAAATCTATAGATTAGGACCTAATTAATTTATTTGATATCCTGATATCCTTATATGAACTGTAATATGAACTGAAATTGTTGCATATTGCGTTTTATATTTTTGTTCAGCATATGTTTGTCTGACTTACTGTGTGTATCTGGGTGGCAGGTATTTGTGTGTATGGGGCGGCATTGGGCCAGTAACCGAAAGGTTGCTGGATCGAATCCCCGAGCTGACAAGATAAAACATCTGTTGTTTTGCCCCTGAACAAGGCAGTATAAGAATTTGATATAAGAATTTGTTCTTAACTGACTTGCCTAGTTAAATAAAGGTTGTTGTTTTTTAAAATCTGTGTGTGTCTAGCTTATGGTCTTTTTATATTCATTTTTATTTCTATTCGTTTTAAGATTGTTATTTCAGTTAGTTTTCAGATCCACATGACTACTTTTAATTTAGTTTAAGTATCATAAAAACAGTTCTATTTCATTCTTATATTATTTTGTTTCTGTTTTAGTGTTACAGACAGAAAGATGCTATGCTAGGAGCCATCTCACTGGATGCGTTCGAGCGGATCACTTTGGTTAAGTGTCACTGCCTTTCAAAGTGTGTTGCATTCTGGGGGAAAAATTGTGCCTACATGTCGACTGCAGGAACTTTACAAAAATCATGTGATCAAAGGTCATGAAGTTCTGACTGCAGTCAACGGCAAGTTTCTGCAGTTGCTCTTCATCAACTTCGTCCTGTAGCCATCGCCTGTATTGTTGGAGGCTTTATTGTCAACAAATCACTAGGGTACAGTAGATATATACAAATAAATGTGACATCGGCCTAATTGATTGTACAATGTTTATGCACATAATATTGTATTATGACTTCAGTTTGTGAGTGTGTGATATGGGGGTTAGAAATATTTTGACTTTATAAAGAAAACCTTTAATAAAACACTGCCATGTTGATCTGAGCCATTCCACTGGGCACACACTGGTTGAATCAACGTTGTTTCCACATAATTTCAATTAAATTACATTGAACTAATGTGGAATAGAGGTTAAATTGACGTCTGTGCCCAGTGGGTTACTGTTGGAAAACCACATTAGTGTCTGACTTTTGGCTGTCCCAGATGCACCTCCCCCAACTTCACTCCTCGACTTTCGTCTGTAGTCGGTTGCTTCAGCCTTACCACTCAAACGTGCCCAAAATCTGCAGTGCTGCTCGTGGTTAGTCATTTCGCTGAGTCTACCTTTAAATGATGAAGTCAATCTCAATATGATTCAGAAGCTTGAAAACTCCATTGGAACATAATTCATGATGGTTTTTTATTTTACTTTTAGTTTGTTTTGGAGTCTTAGATAATAGTTTCAGCATGGTTTTAGTTTTTCAAACAAGTTTGTTAATTATTTTATTTCAGTTTACTAATTTGTTTTTGTTTTAGTTTCAGTTTTAGTTTACTATATAACCTTGGTTTTATGTGTGTGTGTGTGTGTGTGTGTGTGTGTGTGTGTGTGTGTGTGCGTGCGTGTGCGGGTGAATGCATGTGTGTACAGGTGTGCGGGTGCATGCATGTGTGAGTGTGTGTGTGTTTGTTGTTAGTTACCTGCAGGCGGAACACCATCCTTCTGGCCTCCTGCATCTCCTTTTCCAGCTGCTCCTGGTGACACTCCAGCTGCTCCTCCCATGATCTCTCCTCCACTGGCCCACCATGCCCTGTGGCAGGACACAGGCCGCAGAGAGACAACACCTCTTCTGGAGGGCACAGACAGACACGCGGACAGACGGAGACAGACAGACAGACAGACAGACAGACAGACAGACAGACAGACAGACAGACAGACAGACAGACAGACAGACAGACAGACAGACAGACGGACGGACGGATGGACAGACAGACGAATAGATGGATGGACAGACGGATGGATGGATGGACAGACGGACGGATGGATGGACAGACAGACGGGTAGATGGATGGACAGACAGACAGACAGACAGACGGACGGATGGATGGATGGATGGATGGATGGATGGATGGATGGATGGATGGATGGACAGAGACAGAAACAGACCGGGCATGATAAAACATCCTTTTTGTAGCAGATTAATCAAATGGAAACAGATCTCAGCACGAGAAAATGGATGTGCAGCCAACCTGTATCAGATTTCCTTTCCGTCAACTCTGATTTGTTATCCCCAGGCTCGGCGTGGTCTTCAGATTGAGCTGAGATAAATACTTCTTTAGGAGTGTCTGTGGACTGAGCGATGATGTACTCTTCTTTAGGGGAGTGTGCAGGGCTGGCTGAACTGAGGCTGCAACAGATGGTGCGAAAAGACAGGAATAAGGAATGAGTTTGTTTGCTGCTGAGCCAAATAAAAAGAAACAGTAAATAAATATAAAAGGGAGACATTATTCTTCTTGAAATGACATATACTGTACATAAATGCCATCTGGACTAAGCAATATTTCAACTGAATGATACACTGTGAACATACACTCCCTCCGTATTTATTTGGACAGTGAAGCTAAAACTTTAAATTTAGCTCTATAATCCAGCATTTTGGACTTGAGATCAAGTGTTTCATATGCAACTGACAGTATGTATGAAAATACACTCAAATAAGAGGTGACATTCTGTACAGTGGCCTCATATTAAACATTTGATATCAAATCCAAAATGATGGAATATAGAGCCAAACTAAAGGTTTTAGCTTCACTGTCCAAATAAATATGGAGGGAGTGAAAGTAAACACAGAGATGGACTTTGTTTGTTCATTCATTCATTCAACTTGATTGACACAAACATAAGTGACTGTTTGTATAAAGTTTTACTTAAATTAGAATACAATTTATAGGCAACAGCAGACACATGGGACACATTGAGTCAAACAACTATTTCAAACAGGATTTAGAAACATGCTGTTTTACTGTTTTGGGGATGAACACATTCTTAGGAATCAGGACATCAGTTTAAAACTAACAATCATTTCAATGTCTCTGAGAGGATTATTTCCTCTTTCAGCATGTATTGAGTCTGTTATATACTGAGTCTGTAAGGTACTGGGTATGTTAGGTATGGAGTCTGTTAGGTACTGGGTCTGTTATATAGTCATTCTCTTAGGTACTGAGTTTGTTAGGTACTGGGTCTGTTATATTGTCAGTCTGTTAGGTACTGGGTCTGTTATATAGTCATTCTCTTAGGTACTGAGTTTGTTAGGTACTGGGTCTGTTATATTGTCAGTCTGTTAGGTACTGGGTCTGTTATATAGTCATTCTGTTAGGTACTGGTTCTGTTAGGTATGGAGTCTGTTAGGTACTGGGTCTGTTATATAGTCATTCTCTTAGGTACTGAGTTTGTTAGGTACTGGGTCTGTTATATTGTCAGTCTGTTAGGTACTGGGTCTGTTATATAGTCAGTCTGTTAGGTACTGGTTCTGTTATATAGTCCATCTGTTAGGTACTGGGTCTGTTAGGTACTGAGTCTGTTAGGTACTGGGCCTGTTATATAGTCAGTCTGTTAGGTACTGGGTCTGTTATATAGTCAATCTGTTAGGTACTGGGTCTGTTAGGTTCTGAGTCTGTTAGGTACTGGATCTGTTATATAGTCAGCCTGTTAGGTACTGGGTCTGTTATAAAGTCAATCTGTTAGGTTCTGGGTCTGTTAGGTTCTGAGTCTGTTAGGTACTGGATCTGTTATATAGTCAGTCTGTTAGGTACTGGATCTGTTATGTACTGAGTTTGTTAGGTACTGGGTCTGTTATAAAGTCAGTCTGTTAGGTACTGGGTCTGTTATAAAGTCAGTCTGTTAGGTACTGGGTCTGTTATGTACTGAGTTTGTTAGGTACTGGGTCTGTTATATAGTCAGTCTGTTAGGTACTGGGTCTGTTATAAAGTCAGTCTGTTAGGTACTGGGTCTGTTATAAAGTCAGTCTGTTAGGTACTGGGTCTGTTATGTACTGAGTTTGTTAGGTACTGGGTCTGTTATAAAGTCAGTCTGTTAGGTACTGGGTCTGTTATATAGTCAGTCTGTTAGGTACTGGGTCTGTTATAAAGTCAGTCTGTTAGGTACTGGGTCTGTTATAAAGTCAGTCTGTTAGGTACTGGGTCTGTTATGTACTGAGTTTGTTAGGTACTGGGTCTGTTATAAAGTCAGTCTGTTAGGTACTGGGTCTGTTATATAGTCAGTCTGTTAGGTACTGGGTCTGTTATGTACTGAGTTTGTTAGGTACTGGGTCTGTTATAAAGTCAGTCTGTTAGGTACTGGGTCTGTTATGTACTGAGTCTGTTACGTACTGTGTATGTTATGTAGTCAGTCTGTTAGGTACTGGGTCTGTTATGTAGTCAGTCTGTATGTTGTCATGTTCCCTCTTCTATGTTTTTTAGAAATGGGATCCAGCCATGTGTACTATGACCCCAGGCATTGTAAATGGCTCTCAGATGGGGGATTCCATGATCCGTTTCTTAGTATCTGTGGGAAAACAACCATGCTTCTGTCTGTGTTATAAAGTCATATGCCAGACAAGGGATAAACTACACCACTATTCAGAGCAGTATGCCTGTTTAATGTATTTGAAATATGTATTTCAATTTCTTTTTTGTGTATTTTGTCATTTGTATTTCACTGGCCTAAACTACAGTCCGATCTATTTTATAACAAGATACTTTAGAGAGCATGATTTATTTAGTTTTTTTGCCTACTTGAAATGTCTTTTTTGTATTTTGATAGACTTATGTATTTCATTTTTTATTTTTATAAATCGTTGGGGGTATTTTATGACAAGATACATTTTGATGTATCTTTACCCATCTCTACAGCCATTCACATTTTTATTCAAATATTATGGTCTCATTCGGGGGTTAATAATAATATCTAACATGCTTTGCAAGTGTTCATTTTTGCCCTTCACATTAGCATTTTGGTCATTTAGCTTCTATAGAAACTTACAGTCAGTGCATTCAACTAATGTAGAAAGAGGTAAACAAGCACATTAGAACAGCGATAGCAAGTAAAACACTTTTATTTTTGTTGTTGAGGTTAAGGGGGTACTTGCAAATGTATTTTGTATTTTGAATATTCAAGATACAATACTTGTATTTTAAATCAATGCTTTGCAAAATAATTATGTATTTTATTTTAATACCTTGATCTTCATGATATTTTGTAATTGTATTTGGTCATTTTTGCCCATCTCTGCCACTATTCAACATAAGACCCTTGGGCATAACATGTTGAAAAGAGGAGAGATGTTTGAACCTTTCTGCAAGATTGGTGGATGATGATGGATTGCATTTATGTATCCATATGTTACTTGGTGTGAAGAGGAATGTTGACATGAGTAATTAGACTCACATTACAGCCTGTGTGTGAGATTAATGTCTGGTTTAATGTAGTGTTAGGATGGCATCTGTCTTTTTGCATTTAAAAAAACAACATTGCATTACTAAATTTGAGGGCTGCGACGTATAACTGCCCTGGCTTGATCTGTCCCTTTTGCAATACTTTGTAATTAGATGGACTTGGGGTTGCTATAGGGAAAGAATACTACACATTGTTTTTACTTTAAGGCAATTCCATGATAAAAGAGAAATGCTGAGAATTAGATTTTTCACTTAAAAATGTATGTACAAAAAAAAATAGATTGTCAAATTAAACAAACTGTACAACTATGTTTGTTAGTGTTAGTGAATGGATAAAGGGTAGATAAACGTCAATTATATGGTAACAGAGTGATCGTGAGGTAACAGAGTGATGTTCAGTGGAAATGATTAAAAGTAGTCCTTGTGCATATAGTTATATGGTTTGTTTTACTTTGCAATCACTGGTTTTTATTTGACATACATTTTAAAGTGAAAAATCGGAGTCTCGGCATCACTCTGTTACCATGGAATTGACGTTTATCTACCTTTTATCCATTCACTAACACTGTGAACAGAGGGAGATTAATGGGGGTTAATTGGGCCACAGGTGGGTCTGTATGTGCTCTCTTACTGTGCCTCAGTTATAAATGATTAATACTGTATGTGGAGGCAGGTACCATATAATGCTTGCTTAGATTGATATGTAATTGAGTTGGTAGGGATGTATAGTAGATACAGTATGATGACGTGAATAGAAGAATAGAGAATGAGGTTATATACAGCGCATTCGGGAAAGTATTCAGACCCTTTTCCACATTTTGTAACGTTACAGCCTTATTCTAAAATTGATTCAATTGTTTTTTTTCCCTCATCAATCTACACACAATACCCCATAATGACAAAGTAAAACAGGTTTTTAGACACATTTACATAAGTATTCAGACCCTTTACTCAATACTTTGTTGAAGCACCTTTGGCAGCAATTACAGCCTCGAGTCTTCTTGGGTATGACACTACAAGCTTGGCAGATCCTCTCAAGCTCTGTCAGGTTGGATGGGGAGAGTCGCTGCACAGCTATTTTCAGGTCTCACCAGAGATGTTAGATCGGGTTCAAGTCCGGGCTCTGACTGGGCCACTCAAGGACATTCAGAGACTTGTTCCAAAGCCACTCCTGAGTTGTCTTGGCTGTGTGCTTAGGGTCGTTGTCCAGTCTAAGGTCCTGAAAGCTCTGGAGCAGGTTTTCATCAAGGATCTCTCTGTACTTTGCTCTGTTCATCTTTCCCTCAATCCTGACAAGTATCCCAGTCCTTGCTGCTGAAAAACATCCCCACAGCAAGATGCTGCCACCACCATGCTTCTCCGTAGGGATGGTTTTTATTTTATTTTATTTGTTTAACCTTTATTTGTTTAGGCAGGTCAGTCAAGAGCAAAGTCTTATTCCAAATGACGGCCTAGCAAAAGGCAAAGGGGCAAAAGGCAAAAGGCAAAAGGCAAAAGGCAAAAGGCATCCTGAGGGACTGGGCTGGAATTAAAAATAAAACATGAAATACAAATATAGGACAAAACACACGTCACAACAAGAGAGACACCACAACACTACATAAAGAGAGACCTAAGACAGCAACATAGCATGGCAGCAACACATGGTAGCATGGTAGCACCACAACGTGACAACAACATGGCAGCAACACAACATGGCAGCAGCCCAACATGGTAGCAGCACAAAAATGGGAGCAGTCCAACATGGTAGCAGCACAAATATGGTACAAACATTATTGGGCACAGGCAACAGCACAAAGGGCAAGAATGTAGAGACAACAATACATCACGCGAAGCAGCCATAACTGTCAGTAAGAGTGTCCATGATTGAGTCTTTGAATGAAGAGACAGATATAAAACTGTCCCATTTGAGTGTTTGTTGGGGTTCGTTCCAGTCGCTAGCTGCAGCGAACTGAAAGAGGAGTGATCCAGGGCGAACCAGTGCTTTGGGGAGCTTTAACAGAATGTGACTGGCAGAACGGGTGTTGAATGTGGATGATTAGGGCTGCAGTAGGTATCTCAGATAAGGGTGAGTAAGGCCTAAGAGGGTTTTATAAATAAGCATCAACCAGTGGGTCTTGTGACGGGTATACAGAGATGACCAGTTTACAGAGGAGTATTGAGTGCCGTGATGTGTCCTATGAGGAGCATTGTTGGCAAATCTGATGGCCGAATGGTAACATCTAGGTATTGGCCAGGTGATAAGGCCACGTTTCCAGGTTTCCTCCAGACGTGACGCTTGGCATTCAGCCAAAGAGTTCAATCTTGGTTTCATCAGAGCATAGAATCTTGTTTCTCATGTTCTGAGAGTCCTTTAGGTGCCTTTTAGCAAACACCAAGCGGGTTGTCACGTGCCTTTTACTGAGTGGCTTCCGTCTGGCCACTCTACCATAGAGGCCTGATTGGTGGAGTGCTGCAGAGATGGTTGTCCTTCTGGAAGGTTCTCCCATCTCCACAGAGGAACTCTAGAGCTCAGGAAGTTTGGAAAATGTTCTGTCATAAGGGGCCTACTTTGATGATTCTACTGAGCTACAGAGAAAGAAGGACAGCCGGTCACAGTGGTCTGGTCACCATCTTATCTGATTCTACTGAAGCGATTATCCCTAAGTACTCCACTGCAACTCATTTCAAATCATCTTGGAATCAGAACTGCAGGCAAAGACGTATGAAGTACATGCCAACCAATGTTCTGTATAAACCACTCTTATCACGGAACCGCCCTTCCTTTGCCCTGGGTGCAGTTTGTTATAGCTACATGTGGTCATTTCTGTGGATTTCCCTTAAAGGATGTACCCTGCTGATCTGTTGTGCCAACTGAAACAACAACATACAGTAGAGATACCAAAATTAGCCACTGAGATTAGCAAGAGATGAACTTCACTTCAGCATATCTGGTCTTTGCATGTCTTTTGTAATCCCTTTATTTTATATTATTTAACCTTTATTTAACCAGAAAGGGCTCATTGAGATTAAAATATATTTTTCAAGAGCGCCCTGGCCAAGATAAGCAGCACCAAGTCATTACAAAAAAAATTACAGACAGACAACATGAAAAACTACAAGTAATCTAGTAAAAACCATTGAATTCACAAGAGTATAAAACAGCAAATTAAAAACATTGACAGGTCAGGGAATCAGCCTTAAAATCCTTCATCAGTGATTTAAAAACACCAATCGGGACAGGTTCTTCCAGTTTAAAAGTATTTTGTAAGGTGTTCCAAGACGATGGCGCAGAGTACATAAAAGCCCTTTTACCAAATTCAGTTCGGACATTTCGAACAGTTAGCAGGATAAAGTCTAGTGAACGAAGAGAGTACCCACCACATTTCTGAACAATAAAATGCACAAATAAAAAGGTAGTAAACCCAAAATTGTCACACCCTGACCATAATTTGCTTTGTATGTTTCTATGTTTTGGTTGGTCAGGGTGTGAGCTGAGTGGGCATTCTATGTTTCATGTCTAGTTTGTCTATTTCTATGTCTGGCCTGATATGGTTCTCAATCAGAGGCAGGTGTTAGTCATTGTCTCTGATTGGGAACCATATTTAGGTAGCCTGGGTTTCACTGTGTGTTTGTGGGTGATTGTTCCTGTCTCTGTGTTTTGCACCAGATAGGGCTGTTTTGAGTTTTCACATTTCATTGTTTTGTAGTTTATTCATGTATAGTTTTCCTTTATTAAAATAACATGAATCATCACAACGCTGCATTTTGGTCCGACTCTCCTTCACATCAAGAGAACCGTTACAAAAATGGCTTTGTAAATAAAAGTATACCAGTGGCTGAGCCTACGAGTGACTAGAGAAGGCCAGCTAACCCTGGTATACAAAGTGCAGTGGTGCGTAAGGGTTTTGCAGTTTAAAATAAATCTCAAAATGCCATGGTAAAGAGTGTGAATTGATCTCAAACACTGAGCGGAAGCATTCATATATAAAATATCCCCATACAGCTGAAGTCTGAAGTTTACATACAGGTTGGAGTCATTAAAACACATCTTTTTCAACCAATCCACAAATTTCTTGTTAACAAACTATAGTTTTGGAAAGTCGGTTAGGACGTTACTTTGTGTATGACACAAGTCATTTTTCCAACAATTGTTTGACAATAATAACAATATTATTAACAATAACAATAACAATAATTCACTGTATCACAATTCCAGTGTGTCAGAAGTTTACACACACTAAGTTGACTGTGCCTTGAAACAGCTTGGAAAATTCCAGAAAATTATGTCACGGCTTTAGAAGCTTCTGATAGGCTAATTGACATAATTTGAGTCAATTGGAGGTGGACCTATGGATGTATTTCAAGGCCTACCTTCAAACAGTGCCTCTTTGCTTGCCATCGTGGGAAAATCAAAAGAAATGCCTGAAGGTACCACGTTCATCTGTACAAACAATAGTACGCAAGTATAAACACCATGGGACCATGCAGTCGCCATATCGCTTAGGAAGGAGACGCATTCTGTCTCCTAAAGATGAACGTACTTTAGTGTGAAAAGTGCTAATCAATCCCAGAACAACAGCAAAGGACCTTGTGAAGATGCTGGAGAAAACAGGTACAAAAGTATCTATATCCACAGTAAAACGATTCCTATATCAATATAACCTGAAAGGCCGTTCAGGAAGGAAGAAACCCCTGCTGCAAAACCGCCATAAAAAAGTCAGACTACGGTTTGCAACTGCACATGGGGGAAAAGATCATACTTTTTGGAAAAATGTCCTCTGGTCTGATGAAACAAAAATACAACTGGCCATAATGACCATCGTTGTGTTTAGAGGAAAAAGGGGGGGGCTTGCAAGCCAAAGAACACCATCCCAACCGTGAAGCACGGTGGTGGCAGCATCATGTTGTGGGGGTCCCTGGAAGGGGTGCGTCACCTGAGTGGGTTGATTCACTGATGTGGTCATCCTGTCTGGGTTGGCGCCCCCCCTTGGGTTGTGCCATGGCGGAGATCTTTGTGGGCTATACTCAGCCTTGTCTCAGGATTGTATGTTGGTGGTTGAAGATATCCCTCTAGTGGTGTGGGGGCTGTGCTTTGGCAAAGTGGGTGGGGTTATATCCTTCCTGTTTGGCCCTGTCTGGGGGTGTCCTCGGATGGGGCCACAGTGTCTCCTGACCCCTCCTGTCTCAGCCTCCAGTATTTATGCTGCAGTAGTTTATGTGTCGGGGGGCTGGGGTCAGTTTGTTATATCTGGAGTACTGCTCCTGTCCTATTCGGTGTCCTGTGTGAATCTAAGTGTGCGTTCTCTAATTCTCTCCTTCTCTCTTTCTTTCTCTCTCTCGGAGGACCTGAGCCCTAGGACCATGCCCCAGGACTACCTGACATGATGACTCCTTGCTGTCCCCAGTCCACCTGACCGTGCTGCTGCTCCAGTTTCAACTGTTCTGCCCTATTATTATTCGACCATGCTGGTCATTTATGAACATTTGAACATCTTGGCCATGTTCTGTTATAATCTCCACCTGGCACAGCCAGAAGAGGACTGGCCACCCCACATAGGCTGGTTCCTCTCTAGGTTTCTTCCTAGGTTTTGGCCTTTCTAGGGAGTTTTTCCTAGCCACCGTGCTTCTACACCTGCATTGCTTGCTGTTTGGGGTTTTAGGCTGGGTTTCTGTACAGCACTTTGAGATATCAGCTGATGTACGAAGGGCTATATAAATACATTTGATTTGATTTGATTTGGGTGCTTTGCTGCAGGAGGGACTGGTGCACTTCACAAAATAGATGGCATCATGAGGAGAGAAAATTATGTGGATATATTGAAGCAACATCAAGACATCAGTCAGGAAGTTAAAGCTTGGTCCCAAATGGGTCTTCCAAATGGACAATGACCCCAAGCATAATTCCAAAGTTGTGGCAAAATGGCTTAAGGACAACAAAGTCAAGGTATTGTTGTGGCCATCACAAAGACCTGACCTCCGTCCCATAGAACATTTGTGGGCAGAACTGAAAAAGCGTGTGCGAGCAAGGAGTACAATCCTGACCCAGTTACACCAGCTCTGTCAGGAGGAATGGGCCAAATGTCACCCAAATTATTGTGGGAAGCTTGTGGAAGGCTATCCGAAACGTTTGACCCAAGTTAAAGGCAATGCTACCAAATACTAATTGAGTGTATGTAAACTTCTGACCCACTGGGAATGTATTGAAAGTAATAAAAGCTGAAATAAATAAATCTCTCTCCTATTATTCTGACATTTCGCATTCTTACAATAAAGTGGTGATCCTAACTGACGGAAGACAGGGAATTTTTACTACGATTAAAGGTCAGGAATTGTGAAAAACTGAGTGTAAATGTATTTGGCTAAGGTGTATGTAAACTTCCGACTTCAACTGTATAAAATATAGTAAATCCTCTTGAAATAAATGTTTTTACCTCATATCTGTCTTCAATATAACTGAATTGCTTTATATTTTCAATATTATCTCTGAAAGAGGATCACATGTACACATTCAAGACCTGTGGCCTAGTTTTACAGTATAATGTAATTTTTTTGTTCACTGTCAATTTATTTTGGGTTAGAAATAAAACCTCCACTATGGTGGGCAAATATTAAACAGAAATTATCCTAATCTCTGGAACTAAATACTATATAACACTAAAACACAATATGAGATTGGACATGCTCATATAGAGTGTGATGCTAATCAGTCTGATCAAAGTTCATCTGAGATGTGAGCCAATCTGCAAATGAAAATCAACGCAATGCCAAACACTGTAGTTAGCTGTTGCTAGGCAATGTCACACATCCAGCTCACATAGACTTCCAGACAAACACCTACACGGACGCACAGTACCCATACCAAAGAAACACACACCCACACCTACATTCAGACAATAGCGGACTGCCCAGCCCTAAAATGATGTGAACTACTCAATTTCTACAAGGGATCACACTATGATTAGTTTCTCCAACACGTGTAATATATATCTATATTGTATGAACATATAATATTGCATCATAATATTGATTAGACAAAGAAATGACATCTCCTTCTAAATGACATAGTGCTTGCACATAGTGCTTGCACTGTATCGAGGTGTCATAACCACTCCCGTCACGTTAAGGTAGCAACATGTAAAGACAATGAACAAACACTGCATTTCTATAACCACTGATTGTAACAATGAGAGGGAGAGAGACAGTGTTATGTAAATAAAGAGATATTGCAAATAATTTGTCAAATCCAACTCTTACCATTTCATCTGTTTGGCTCCCATGCTGGTTTGTTGCACTCTTAACCTCAGATTCAGCCTCTGCCCTGCATGTGGGTGATGCTGCCCTAGTCAGTCAGAAACATAGCCCCAAAACAGACCCAGCAGCAGGGGTGGGAGCAGCACTGCCAACACTAAACCAGCGGACTGAGCCTCCACGTCGCACACACTACTGTGTTCAATCTGCAATAACAGCTAACAGTGTGTTCAAACCTTCTCCAGCATATTCCTTACATACAGCTAGAAATCCTAACCAACAGCTCTGGACTCTTCTCTAAATCACTCCCTAGAAGAACCCAATGGAAATCCTAGCTCAATCCCCCCAGCCCCTGGCAGAAGGGAGAGGATTGGTGTTCAGGCTCACCAGCGGCTGCCTAGTTTTTCAGAACACACTCCCCCTGTGGCTGAGCTCACCAGCTCCCATTCACAAACACAATGTTTGTGTTCTTTCTAGAGGAGAATTCCTGCAGATCTCCTCCTCCATATATTTTCTCCCTTGCTTTCTCTCTCCCTCAGCCTATATCTCCCTCCCTCCTCACAGTCTTTCTCGTGTTCAGCCGCACAGGCTTTTTTCTCTGTCCCTTGTTCTTTCAGTGAGCAGCAGGGCTGTCAGACATAGCTCTGGCTGAGTGTTTACCCTCCCCCTCCCCCTCCCACTCTCTCTTTCTTACCTCCCCCTCCCACACTCTTCCCCTCTCACTAGAGGAGGAGGGGGCCTGTATGTTCTGCTAGCTGAAATGGGGCATATCTCCTTTACATTGGTCTGCTAAGCTACAGTATATTCTAGGCTAACACTGTGTGGTATGTGGTTTTCAACTGAGACATTTTTGGCTGACACAAAATCACAGGTTTGTATGAAGCCACGTCAAACAAGTTGAAGCATGTGTAAGTAATGATATATTATCTCAGTCAATAACGTGAACAACCAGATCGAGGACACTGGGCCATATAATGCTTAAGCATTGATAATAATAGTATTTTAAAGCTATAATGATAGCATGTCACATCAACTCTATGATTTGCATAAATAAGTATATGTTTTCTATTAGATCAAATACTTACAACCTGAGTTTAAAGACATTTATTTTATATCTGGATTTTTGGATTGGAGACAGATAGGGTACTTGCACAGCACAGTATTATCAGCCTGACCAAAACTGTGGGAAACTAGGATCATCTATGGTTTGAATAAGGGAGGCAATGAAGACAAAAGGCTTTGTGTGACATGGAATGCTAATGATATGTATTGACTCTTTTGGGCCATAGCAGTAGCAGCAGGCAGAGAACAGCGGAAAGGGATCGAGTTGTTCTTGTAATGAAAACTAAGTATCATATTTTCTACATGCCTTGTAAACAACAGGTGTAGACGAACAGTGAAATGCTTACTTATGCGTCCTTCTCCAACAATGCACAGTTAAGATAAAGATAAACAATTAAATTCAAAATGTAAATATTGACAAGAGGAAAAAATACACAGTCAATAATGAAAAAGAACATGGTTATATACAGGGAGTACCAGTACCGAATCTATGTGCAGGGGTACAAGGTAATTGAGGTAGCTATGTACATACAGTGCCTTGCGAAAGTATTCGGCCCCCTTGAACTTTCAGGCTTCAAACATAAAGATATAAAACTGTATTTTTTTTGTGAAGAATCAACGACAAGTGGGACACAATCATGAAGTGGAACGACATTTATTGGATATTTCAAACTTTTTTAACAAATCAAAAACTGAAAAATTGGGCGTGCAAAATTATTCAGCCCCCATAAGTTAATACTTTGTAGCGCCACCTTTTTCTGCGATTACAGCTGTAAGTCGCTTGGGGTATGTCTATCAGTTTTGCACATCGAGAGACTGAAATGTTTTCCCATTCCTCCTTGCAAAACAGCTCGAGCTCAGTGAGGATGGATGGAGAGCATTTGTGAACAGCAGTTTTCAGTTCTTTCCACAGATTCTCGATTGGATTCAGGTCTGGACTTTGACTTGGCCATTCTAACACCTGGATATGTTTATTTTTGAACCATTCCATTGTACATTTTGCTTTATGTTTTGGATCATTGTCTTGTTGGAAGACAAATCTCCGTCCCAGTCTCAGGTCTTTTGCAGACTCCATCAGGTTTTCTTCCAGAATGGTCCTGTATTTGGCTCCATCCATCTTCCCATCAATTTTAACCATCTTCCCTGTCCCTGCTGAAGAAAAGCAGGCTCAAACCATGATGCTGCCACCACCATGTTTGACAGTGGGGATGGTGTGTTCAGGGTGATGAGCTGTGTTGCTTTTACGCCAAACATAACGTTTTGCATTGTTGCCAAAAAGTTCAATTTTGGTTTCATCTGACCAGAGCACCTTCTTCCACATGTTTGGTGTATCTCCCAGGTGGCTTGTGGCAAACTTTAAACGACACTTTTTATGGATATCTTTAAGAAATGGCTTTCTTCTTGCCACTCTTCCATAAAGGCCAGATTTGTGCAATATACGACTGATTGTTGTCCTATGGGCAGAGTCTCCCACCTCAGCTGTAGATCTCTGCAGTTCATCCAGAGTGATCATGGGCCTCTTGGCTGCATCTCTGATCAGTCTTCTCCTTGTATGAGCTGAAAGTTTAGAGGGACGGCCAGGTCTTGGTAGATTTGCAGTGGTCTGATACTCCTTCCATTTCAATATTATCGCTTGCACAGTGCTCCTTGGGATGTTTAAAGCTTGGGAAATCTTTTTGTATCCAAATCCGGCTTTAAACTTCTTCACAACAGTATCTCGGACCTGCCTGGTGTGTTCCGTGTTCTTCATGATGCTCTCTGCGCTTTTAACGGACCTCTGAGACTGTCACAGTGCAGGTGCATTTATACGGAGACTTGATTACACACAGGTGGATTGTATTTATCATCATTAGTCATTTAGGTCAACATTGGATCATTCAGAGATCCTCACTGAACTTCTGGAGAGAGTTTGCTGCACTGGAAGTAAAGGGGCTGAATAATTTTGCATGCCCATTTTTTAAGTTTTTGATTTGTTAGAAAAGTTTGAAATATCCAATAAATGTCGTTCCACTTCATGATTGTGTCCCACTTGTTGTTGATTCTTCACAAAAAAATACAGTTTTATATCTTTATGTTTGAAGCCTGAAATGTGGCAAAAGGTTGCAAAGTTCAAGGGGGCCGAATACTTTCGCAAGGCACTGTATATGTAGGGATAAAGTTACTAGGGAACAGGATAGGCAATAGACAGTAGCAGAAGCGTACGTGGTGAGTGTGAAAGTGTGTGCGTGTGTTGGGATGTCAGTGTCAGTATGTGTGAGTGTGTGGGTAGAGTCTAGTGTGTGTGTTCATAGAGTCAGTGCCAGAGAGTTAGTGCAGAAAAGGGTCAATGCAGGTAGTCCGGGTAGCCATTTGATTAGCTATTTAGCAGTCTTGTTTAGCAGGCTTATGGCTTGGGGGTAGAAGTTGTTCAGGGTTCTGTTGGTTTGAGGCTTGGTGCACTGGTACTGCTTGCCATACGATAGCAGAGAGAACAGTCTATGGCTGAGGTGGCTGGAACCTTTGATACTTTTTTGTGTCTTTGTCTGACACCGCCTGGTATAGAGGTCCTGAATTGCAGGGAGCTCGGCCCGAGTGATGTACTGGGCCGTATTAATCACAGTCTGTAGTGCCTGCAGTCGGGTACCTTGCAGTTGCCATACCAAGCGGTGATGCAGCCAGTCAAGATGCTCTCAATGGTGCAGCTATATAACTTTTTGAGGATCTGAGGGCATCCCTTGACAAAACTGGCTGTTGTTGTTATATAACCCATACCTTGCTACCACCCTAAGCATCAGTTAACAATAAACAGTTTCTCAAACACAGCTCATTGCTATCTGTTTTATATTGTGTACATAACAATATGAAAGGTGTATCACACTTCTATATACAACAGTAGTACAACAGTTCACAATGCAAAAGACTGAGGACATTCTCTCAATGCTGCTTAGCGCCTACTCTGAAAAGTTACTGATGGGCCTTCTGTGTCGTTGTGTGTCAAACCATCTGTGCTCATTAGAAAGTATGTTATTGTTAGAAATACAGTCAGTCATAATAGGCTACATAACCTACTACAGGTAATCATTGCATTTTATCCAGATGATATCAGCCAAAAAGAGTGGATTGTGGCTAGTAGCTTGGCCTTTTAGAGCCATTTCCAAGTGAGAACAACTGGCTCAATTAGTGAATTTGTGCAGTATTTCAATCACCACATCCAACCACCTCTTGGGGCCCTCAGACAATTTTTTACTTGGATACCAATGATTGACAGACACATGTCCAATCAGCGTCCAAATTGCCATGTGACGTAACAAGCCCCACATAGGCGGGATTATGCAGCAGGATATTACGCATGTGGTTCATCTGCTACACGCCACAGACAGGGAAGTCAGCTGTTTGTGTGGTTTTAATCGTAAACGTTAAAGATCGAACGGTAATTCTGGTTAATACATATTCAATCAAGTTTAGAATTAGCGATATACGATTCATATCTTGAGTTTATTTCTTATCTAGCAAAGCTTTTGTTGATAAAAGTACCCGTTTGTTAACGCTAGCCAGTTGTAGCTAGGTTGTTGTGATAGTAGTAAGTACGCAAAATACACACTTACAGTTGAAGACAGCTGGTTAGCAACACGTTTAGCTAGATAGCTGACTTGTCACGGACTGTTTTTGTGCAACCCAATACAATTGAATGGAGCGCTGGTGTATACAAATACACCCGCCTTGCTAAAAGCACCTGGCTAGCTAGCACAACTTCTCCAATGCACCTGACCTGTTTGCAGTGTGATCCCAGCATGTTGCTGCCAATGTAATTCACAGTGTTGTGTGTACAGTACCTTATACCTTTTCTCTACTTGAAGGTGTCATCATGTCCAGGGTGCCGATGGGCAAGGTGCTGCTGCGAAATGTTATTCGTCACACAGATGCCCACAACAAGGTGTGAGTGGGGGAGTTAACTAATCGGTGTGTGTGGCTTTGCACTCTCCTGTGTACTCTCCTGATGATAGATGTTGTCTGTTTCAGATCCAAGAGGAGTCAGAAATGTGGAAGTTGAGGTGGATGGAGAAGGGTCCGTCCACCAGCCACAGACCGATGCCACCATCTTCAAATCCATCCAGGTCCGCTAACTGTTCCAGCATTGAAGTAGTGTAGCCTTAGGTAGACTGATACATCAGCCGGTGATGGCAAGCTAACACTATGTACCGTCTGAGACTTATTTGGAGAACGTAAAACCATATAAACACGTGCACGAGCTCGGCTAATATGCATGCATAGGTGATAGAAGTCTGAACGCACTTAAGTTACTATCGCTTTGACAAGTTGGTTTAACAATACTTACCTGTGGATATAGGTTATTGTCTCAGATTTTAGCTGCATAAGGACCAACCACCCAGACAACCGGTAGAATAAGTTCAAATGTAATTTTATTCAGCATTCTGGCTTGCAGAGGTCCAGAGAGGAGCCTTTCCAAAAATGACATCGTCTCAGACGGTACATAGACGGTACGCAGGTGATAGCTAGCTATTTTAGGCTGCATCCTGATTCACCACCCTTTTCCCAAAGTGTGCACTTGCACACTTTCAGTCCTGGATTTCAAAGCATTGTATTTGTGTAAATATTGGTTGGAGGCAGTTTCCACCATTGTTAGATCCATGACGGGAAGTGTGCAAGTGTACATTTTGAGAGTAGGGTGGAGAATCAGGATGCAGCCTTACAATAGTTTATAAGTGTGTTAAATGGAACAGGTTGATAGACATCAGAATTAGAGTTCACTATTACTCAGGAGTCACATGCACTGTGATCGCGTGGAGGATGGGTCTGTAGATAGACTGGGAGACCGGCTGCGGAGAAGAGAACACAGCTCTGGCCAGGACGAGAGGGAGGCACGCTACTGGACCAAGGAACTCTATGACTTCGAAGCCAATGATCCAGACAGGTGCATACCTTTTCTATCTACAACTCTGTAGAAATATAGTCTTGTGAGTTTGTCGATGACATGCTATGAAAGGTGGATCTCATTGGTAATGTGCATGTTTCCTCTACAGATGGGGACACAGCGGTTTTAAGGAGCTATACCCAGAGGAGTTTAAAAGTGACTGGTATGACATGAACTGCATTAACATGAAGTACCATGTCTCATAACAGTAGTAGCTGTAGTAAAGATCTTACTATTTGCTTCGATACAAGAAATGTTGCATTTTATAATGCCTGATTTGTCTTTTCAGGGAACGAGACCGTGGTGATGATCAGAATGGGCATTGCAGAAAGAAAAAGACTAAGTCCAGACTTAAAACAGCCAAATCAAAACATCTGAAGAAGTCCTCCAAGAAGAAGAAGAAGAAGAAGAAGAAGAAAGAGGAAAATAGGACCGGTGAGTCAGATGGTGAGTCCAGCAGCGACAGTGTCAAACAGAAGAGGAAAAGCAACAAGAGCAAACATAAAAGGAAAAAGAGTGAGAGAGAGGATGAGAGCAGCTCAGAGGAGAGGGGGAGAAGGAGGAAACGACAGATGGACTCCCACAGAGACTCAGGACCAGAGTCACACAAGAAGAGGAAAAACTGGAAAGCAGGAGCGGACAAATCAGAAGACAGTTCTGAGGATTGAACCTTTTTCCATTGGCAGCCAGTAACCTGTAACTTCATACTGCTCCCTTTCAGTTACCTATCATCTCAAAGCTTTCAGTTACACCCCACTTCCACTTGAGTCCAATGTTTCCCACTAGATTTCTTGTGAACATGGCCATCACCATAGCTAGATAAGTTTGTGATTTATCCAATGACAAGACAACTGAGGAATTGGCTAAAATACAAATACAACTTTTGAACAGACCTACTGGCAGGGGAAAGCATATTGTTCTTCGCTTTACACCTTTCCTCTGCAATACTCTTTTGTGTTGTACTTCTTTCTGTGTACTGCTGAGCACAAACCTGTGTTCTCCTCCCCTTGGGCATTCTTCACAGTAATACCTCACCTCTTCTGTTACTGGTTCTGCTCCGGCTGCAGTGCTCAGATAGTGAGCTGACACTGCACAAATATGGACTCAGAAAAGCCACCTCATGACAAACTGACTGTAGAGCCATGTCTCATAGTTAGTGTCCAGGCTTTACTTTAGCTGTTATATTATGGAAAATGTTCATTTTATGCAGATTTCCCAACGAATTATGACAATCTCTTCTGCTTTTTTAAATTCAGTATTTATTTTTTAAAACTTTTGTAATTTATGGTAGTCAGGATTTCATGGAATGTCAGGACAACATTGAAAATAAAATGCATATTTGTTTGTAAAAATGTACTCTGGTTATCACCACACATTTAGACATATCACATACATCTCATGTATGGTTTTGAATACAGGATATCTACATGACTATCATTCACTATTCTCAGTGGGCCTATAGCTGTTCTATTCCATGACCATGTATATTACTCTTTATGCATCCAATTCTACATTAAATATTGCTTCCATATGGCCCTTTGGTTGAATCCTTCATGTGTACCATGTACAATAGAACATTGTGTTAATGGTGTACGGTTTCCCTCTAGTGTTCAGTTTCTACAGTACTCACTGTAGATGCAATGTGCAAGAAAATGGAATAGATTAACACTGAATGAGAATGTCTACATTTCTATATAAACTCTTTTAATAAGAGACCCGCTGAAAAAGGTGCTATTGTCTAAACCAGGTTTGAGTTTCATTCAACGTAGAGAGCAGGCCACTGCTAGAAAGCTAGAAAGAATCTTTTCAATTTCATTCCCTTCTAGTCATCACTCTGTACAAGGTTAATTTATTATTTAGTGAAAGGGCTAGAAGGCCTACAGTATCTACTATCCTAATGTTATCGATGGTCTGTCTTCACCTGGTGGCTCAATCAGTGTAGTACACCCTGAGGATTTATTTACTCATGGCTTCTTTTTCAGAATAAAGAATTTATTTGCGACAAAACGATACTTTTTCCGACCTGGTGTTTGTATACTTTGAAACAGCTTCCTTTGAGACCATTGAAGTCTCCCACATATGTTTGTCTCAACAGGCACAAGATATATCTTAATATATATTTCATATATGATGAGATATGCCTTAATGCATATAGGACTTCTCACTGATCCATGCGCAAGCAGCTTTCATGACATTGATGAAAGGATCCAGGATCACCATAAGAAAAGGACACAGTGCACAACCGGTACAGTTAACCCACACAAAAAATTTAATACCCTCTCATGAGGGATAAGTGGTCCAAACCTTGTCATACTAAATAGGGAGAAGTGTGATGACACAGGTTTTTAATGTAAGAACTTGTGGCCAACACTCAAATGCTCAGTAAAAAGTTGTGACATATGACTTACTTACATAGTACACATACACCAATGTTTTTAATATACTTCTATATGTATTTTTAGTTAACTTTTTATCTAGACCAGCCAGATACAATACCGATTAATATCATACAGTCACATCAGGAACAATACCTAGTAATATCATTGAGTCCAACCAGCATTGAGGAGTCCACAGGTTTTTCAGGTCCATCCTCTCTATGCTAACATTTGAAATCGGCATGTGTATAGTTCTATAATCTTTTTATTACTGTATAGACTGGTGTGATACTTGTCCTCGTATCGTCGTGTCTTCGTGTGCAAAAGTCTTTGAAAGAACCCAAAGAATGATCAACATACAAGATACCTGGTTGTTCACTTTACACTGTGATGTTTGTTTTTTAACATTAAATGGAAAACTGTCACATTTGCCCCACCCCCTGGCATGTAAAAAAATCTAAGCAACACTCCCCATGAAACAGGGGGAAACCATGATAGAAAGTAAGGTTTATGACTACAGTGAGCAGCATCCTCCATTTGTACATATTTTAGAATAAGGCACTGCTGCATAAAATAATGAAATGACCAACAACTCTCTGTCTCTCTGGGAGTATGAGGGGAGGCAGGATGAAAGGAGACTATGTTCTTCTCCAGCAACTCTCTCTGAGAGTCTGTGTGTGTATGCATGTAACTTTATTTGCTAGATGTGTAAATGTGTATGTGTCAAACTGTTGGTGTGTGTCTGTGTGTATGTGTGTGACAGCAAGCCAGAGAGGCCAGGTTGCATCTCTTACACTGTGCTCTCCAGCATCCATTCAGTGCTGCTGAAAGTGACTCTCCGGTTGGCGAGCGGTGAGGACTCCACGTTGAGCTGGTTGGTGGACTTGTGCCGCCTCGTCCGCGCTCTGCGGGGGTAACTGTGGCTCTGAAATATGGAGTAGTCTCCACCATCAAAGCTGAACCTGTGCCTAGTTCGTGCCAGCTCATTATTAAACCCCATGTTGGCCAGGGCACTCTTCTTGTCCTTGAGCCTGGGGGCCTCCTTGGTGCCGGCGTTGGGGCCTAGGAGACACAAGGACATGGTGGAGCCCGTCAGGCTGCTGTCTGTCTGTGTATCCTCCGATGGGGGGCCAGATCCAGAGCACTGGACGTCCAGGCTGGTCCTCTTCATCTTGTCCGTGGGCAGGGGAGGCAGCTCCACTTCCAGGATGGCCATAGTGGTTGGAGGGGTGTCCCACTCCCTCTTGTCACTGTCCACCTTCAGCACCAGGGCCATGCACTCCTTGGCTGCCACCGGTAGGGCTTCTCTCTGGTGGCTGTCCTCAGCAGGTTGCTTGGAGGTGGAGCGCTGGAGTCTGTGCTGGCTGCCGTTGGTCTGGGAGTGCATGCTGGAGCTGACCTTGGCCTTGCTGTCCTCGGGGCTGCTGTGCGCCTTGTAACGGATCATGAGGATGATAATAAACACCAGCACTGAGGCCACAATGATGCCGCCAATGATAATTATCATGGTGCCACCCAAAAACTGGCTGTGGATGAAGCGACACTGGCTGACCTCGCTGGCCGTATGGAACTGGACACAGCCCACCACGCGCGTGGCCGTCAGAGAGGTGATGCCGTCGTCGTACACCGCCAGGACACACAGGTCATACTCCCGGCCCGCCGCCAGGTCGTTGATCAGGAAGGTCTTACTGGTGGACGGGATCATTCTGCAGAAAAAAGGAGAAGGAATAAACAGGAGTGGTGAAGGTTAGCTTTGCCAGGAGAATTTTGACTGCCCCCCTCAATTACCACCAATATACTACTGTATGGAACAAAACCATGTCAGACACAGTGTCACACTGCATTCTCATTAACGGCATGCACATGAGAAAGTAAAGTAAAGACAACAGTGCTGACACTTGACTTCTAGGCATGGTGACAGCGAGAAATGACTCCTCAACATGTTATGTACAGTATACTATGATGGTAAAGGTTAAAAAGCAAGGTGACAAACAAGGTAGTGTGGAGCATTCACACATATATACTGTATATACAGTTGAAGTCGGAAGTTCACATACACCTTAGCCAAATACATTTAAACTCAGTTTTTCACAATTCCTGTCATTTAATCCTAGTGCTTCTCCACCTGCATTGCTTGCTGTTTGGGGTTTTAGGCTGGGTTTCTGTACAGCACTTTGAGATATCAGCTGATGTACGAAGGGCTATATAAATAAATTTGATTTGATTTGATTAGTACAAATTCCCTGTTTTAGGTCAGTTAGGATCAACACTTTATTTGAAGAATGTGAAAAGTCAGATTCCTAGTGGGTCAGAAGTTTACATACACTCAATTAGTATTTGGTAGCATTGCCTTTAAATTGTTTAACTTGGGTCAAATGTTTCGGATAGCCTTCCACAAGCTTCCCACAATAAGTTGGGTGAATTTTGGCCCATTCCTCCTGACAGAGCTGGTGTAACTGAGTCAGGTTTGTAGGCCTCCTTGCTGGCACACGCTTTTTCAGTTCTGCCCACAAATGTTCTATGGGACTGAGGTCAGGGCTTTGTGATGGCCACTCCAATACCTTAACTTTGTTGTCCTTAAACCATTTTGCCACAACTTTGGAAGTATGCTTGGGGTCATTGTTCATTTGGAAGACCCATTCGCGAGCAAGCTTAAACTTCCTGACTGATGTCTTGAGATGTTGCTTCAATATATCCACATAATATTCCCACCTCATGATGCCATCTTTTTTGTGAAGTGCACCAGTCCCTCCTGCAGCAAAGCACCCCAACAAAACGATGCTTCACGGTTGGGATGGTGTTATTCTGCTTGCAAACCTCCCCATTTTTCTCAAAACATAATAATGGTCATTATGGCCAAACAGTTCTATTTTTGTTTCATCAGACCAGAGGATATTTCTCCAAAAAGTACCCATGTGCAGTTGCAAACCGTAGTCTGGCTTTTTCATGGCGGTTTTGGAGCAGTGGCTTCTTCCTTACTGAGCGACCTTTCAGGTTATGTCGATATAGGACTCGCTTTACTGTGGATATAGATACTTTGTACCTGTTTCCTCCAGGATCTTCACAAGGTCCTTTGCTGTTGTTCTGGGATTGATTTGCACTTTTCGCAACAAAGTACGTTCATCTCTAGGAGACAGAACGCGTCTCCTTCCTAAACGGTATGACGGCTGTGTGATCCCATGGAGTTTATACTTCCGTACTATTGTTTGTACAGATGAACATGTCAGCATTTGTGGGTCAGCATTTGTGGGTTCGATTGAAGGCTCAAAATGGCCAG
Organism: Oncorhynchus kisutch; assembly: GCF_002021735.2. Taxonomy (NCBI): domain Eukaryota; kingdom Metazoa; phylum Chordata; class Actinopteri; order Salmoniformes; family Salmonidae; genus Oncorhynchus; species Oncorhynchus kisutch. The sequence continues at coordinate 27,000,197 of NC_034191.2, forward strand.
AAACAATAACTTTCTTCTGAAACTCGTCAGTCTATTCCTGTTCTGAGAAAAGAAGGCCAAAAAACTGAAGATTTTGTACACGCTATGTACTACTTCCTTCACAGAACTGGCTCTAACCAGAATAGAAAGAGGAGTGGGAGGCCCCGGTGCATAACTGAGCAATAGGACAAGTACATTAGAGTGTCTAGTTTGAGAAACAGACGCCTCACAAGTCCTCAACTGGCAACTTCATTATATTGTACCCGCAAAACACCAGTCTCAACATCAACATTGAAGAGGCGACTCCAGGATGCTAGCCTTCTAGGCAGAGTTCCTCTGTCCAGTGTCTGTGTTCTTTTGCCCATCTTAATCTTTTCTTTTTGTTGGCCAGTCTGAGATATGGCTTTTTCTTTGCAACTCTGCCTAGAAGGCCAGCATCCCGGAGTTGCCTTTTCACTGTTGATGTTGAGACTGGTGTTTTGCGGGTACTGTTTAATGAAGCTGCCTCCAGCTACAATAGTAATTTACAACATTAACAATGTCTACACTGCATTTCTGATCAATTTGATGTTATTTTAATGGCCCAAAAAATTGCCCTTACACCGTCTGGAGGTGTGTTGGGTCATTGTCCTGTTGAAAAACAAATAGTTCCACTAAGCGCAAACCAGATGCAATGGTGTATCACTGCAGAATGCTGTGGTAGCCATGCTGGTTAAGTGTGCCTTGAATTCTAAATATATCACTGACAGTGCCACCAGAAAAGCATCCCCACACCATCACACCTCCTCCTCCATGCTTCACCTTGGGAACCACACAATGCGGAGATTGTCCGTTCACCTACTCTGTGTCTCGCAAAGACACGGCGCTGGAATCAAAAATGTCAAATTTGGACTCATCAGACCAAAGGTCAGATTTCCATTGGTCTAATGTCTATAGCTTGTGTTTCTTGGCCCAAGCAAGTCTCTTCTTATTATTGGTGTCCTTTAGTGGTGGTTTCTTTTCAGCAATTCGACCATGAAGGCCTGATTCATTCAGTCCCCTCTGAACAGTTGATGTTGAGATGTGTTTGTTACTGTCACGCCCTGACCTTAGAGATCCTTTTTATGTCTCTATTTGGTTTGGTCAGGGTGTGATTTGGGGTGGGTATTCTATGTTCTATTATTTGTATTTCTATGTTTGGCCGGGTAGGGTTCTCAATCAGGGACAGCTGTTTATCGTTGTCTCTGAGAACCATACTTAGGTAGCCATTTTTCCCACCTGTCTTTGTGGGAAGTTTACTTTGTTTATGGCACATAGCCTTTAGCTTCACGGTTTGTTTTGTAGTGTTTATTGTTTTCTTCTGCGTCTTTTCTAATAAAAAGAATATGTACGCTTACCACGCGGCATCTTGGTCCTCTTCATTGGACGGCCGTGACAGTTACTTGAACTCTGTGAAGCATTTATTTGGGCTGCAATTTCTGAGGCTGGTAACTCTAATGAATTTATACTTTGCAGCAGAGGTAACTCTGGGTCTTCCTTTCCTGTGGCAGTCCTTATGAGAGCCAGTTTCATCATAGCACTCAACTGCACTTAAAACCTCTTTGGGATAGGGGGCAGCGTTTTCACTTTTGGATAAATAGTGTGCCCAATTTCAACTTCCTGCTACTCATGCCAAGAATATAAGATATGCATATTATTTGTAGATTAGGATAGAAAACACTCAGAGGTTTCTAAAACTGTTTGAATCATGTCTGTGAGTATAACAAAACTTATGCAGCAGGCAAAACCCTGAGGACTAGCCATTCAGATTTTTTTTTTTTAAGGTCACTGTCTATTCACTGGGGAACTGGATTTCTAAGGCACTTGTTTGCAGTTCCTACCGCTTCCACTGGATGTCACCAGACTTTGGAAAATGGTTGAGGTTATTCCTTTGTGAAATGAAGAAGTACGGCCATCTTGAAACAGTGTAACACTGTTGAGAGTTGGGCAAGACTAGAAAAGTAGCGTCAGTTTGTTGTTGTCCTGTATTGAAAACAGATAGACCCGTCTTCAATTTGGTTGATTATTAACATTTAAAAATACCTAAAGTTGTATTACAAAAGTAGTTTGAAATGTTTTGGCAAAGTTTACAGGTCACTTTTGAGATATTTTGTAGTGACGTTGCGCAAATTGGATGCTGTTTTTTTCTGGATCAAACGCGCCAAATAAATGGACATTTTGGATATACAGTGGGGCAAAAAAGTATTTAGTCAGCCACCAATTGTGCAAGTTCTCCCACTTAAAAAGTTGAGAGAGGCCTGTAATTTTCATCATAGGTACAATTCAACTATGACAGACAAAATGAGAAAAAAAATCCAGAAAATCACATTATAGGATTTTTTATGAATTTATTTTCAAATTATGGTGGATGCCCCATAATTTTTAAGTGGGACAACTTGCACAATTGGTGGCTGACTAAATACTTTTTTGCCCCACTGTATATGGACGGAATTAATCGAACAAAAGGACCATTTGTGATGTTTATGGGACATATTGGAGTGCCACCAAAAGAAGCTCATCAAAGGTAAGGCATGATTTATATTTTGTTTCTGCGTTTTGTGTAGCGCCTGCAGGGTTGAAATATTATTTCTCTCTTTGTTTACTGTTGTGCTATCATCAGATAATAGCTTCTTATGCTTTTGCCGAAAAGCCTTTTTGAAATCTGACATGTTTCACAACGAGAGGATTCACAACGAGAGTAGCTTTAATTGAGTATCTTACATGTGTGATTTAATGAAAGTTTGAATTTTGTAGTATTTTATTTGAATCTGGCGCTCTGCATTTTCCCTGGCAATTGGCCAAGTGGGACATTTGCGTCCCGCCTATCCCAGAGAGGTTTTAATTAAAGAAACGTTCAAAGTTCTGAAATTATCCGGATAGACTGACCTTCATGTCTTCAAGTACTGATGGACTGTCGTTTCTCTTTGCTTATTTGAGCTGTTCTTGCCATAATATGGACTTGGTCTTTCACCAAATAGGGCTATCTTCTGTATACCACCCCTACCTTGTCACAACACAACTGAATGGATGAAATGCATTAAGAAGGAAAGAAATTCCACAAATTAACTTTTAACAAGCCACTACAGTTAATTGAAAGATATTCCAAGTGACATCCTCATAAAGCTGGTTGAGAGAATGCCAAGAGTGTGCAAAGCTGTCTTCAAAGCAAAGGGTGGCTACTTTGAAGAATCTCAAATATAAAATATATTGTGATTTGGTTAACCATTTTTTTGTTACTACATGATTCCATAGATTGGCAAGAAAAAGTATGGGAACCATTTGGAATTACCTGGATTTATGCATAAATTGGTCATAACATTTGATCTGATCATTTGATCTGATCTAAGTCACAACAATAGACAAACACAGTCTAATACAAATTATTGTATTTTTTATCTATATTGAATAGATAATTTAAACTTTCAGTGTACGTTGTAAAAAGTATGTGAACCCCTAAGATAATGACTTCTCCAAAAGCTAATTGGAGTCAGGAGTCAGCTAACCTGGAGTCCAATCATTGAGACAAGATTGGAGATGTTGGTTGGAGCTACCCTGCCCTATAAAAACACTCACAAAATGTGAGTTTGCTATTCACAAGAGGCATTGCCTGATGTGAACCATGCCTCAAACAAAATAAATCTCAGAAGACCTAAGATTAAGAATTGTTGACTTGCATAAAGCTGGAAAGGGTTACAAAAGTATCTCTAAAAGCCTTGATGTTCATCAGTTCATGGTAATACAAATTGCCTATAAATGGAGAAAGTTCAGCACTGTTGCTACTCTCTCAGGAGTGGCCGTCCTGCAAAGATGACTAAAAGAGCACAGTAGTACAGAGGGCATAGGGAAATTAGCCACTCATCGCCTGATCCAAGGCACCCCGATCTCCTTCCCGCGAAATCTCTGTCTCTGTCTCTGTCATTGAGCATTCTGCGGAATGCTCAATGAGGTTAAGAAGAATCCCAGAGTGTCAGCTAAAGACTTACAGAAATCTCTGGAACATGTTAACATCTCTGTTGACGAGTCGATACGTAAAACACTAAACAAGATGTTTATGGGAGGACACCATAGAAGAAGCCACTGCTGTCCAATAAAAACATTGCTGCACGTTTGAAGTTTGCAAAGAGCAACTGGATGTTCCACAGCGCCACTTGCAAAATATTCTGTGGACAGATTAAACTAAAGTTGAGTTGTTTGGAAGGAACACACAGCACTATGTGGGGAGAAAAAAAGGCACAGCACATGAACATCAAAACCTCATCCCAACTGTAACGTATGGTGGAGGGAGCATCATGGTTTGGGGCTGTTTTGCTGCCTCAGGGCCTGGACAGCTTGCTATAATTGACAGAAAAATGAATTCCCAAGTTTATCAAGACATTTTGCAGGAGAATGTTTGGCTATCTGTCCGCCAATTGAAGCTCACCAGAAGTTGGGTGGTGCAGCAGGACAACGACCCAAAACAAATAAGTAAATCAAGAGAGCAGTTCACACCAAACATCCCAGGAATATTGCTGAACTGAAACAGTTTTGTAAAGAGGAATGGTCCAAAATTCCTCCTGACCGTTGTGCAGGTCTGATCCACAACTACAGAAAATGTTTGATTGAGGTTATTGCTGCCAAAGGAGGGTCAACCAGTTTTTCACATACGTTTCCCAATAAAGACATGAAACATATACCTGTTTGTGTGTTATTAGTTTAAGCAGACTGTGTTTGTCTATTGTTGTGATTTAAATAAAGATCAGATCAATTTGTATGACCAATTTATACAGAAATCCAGGTCATTCCAAAGGGTTCACATACTTTTTCTTGCCACTGTATGTGTTATTTCATAGTTGTGATGCCTTCACTATTATTCTACAATGTAGAAAATAGTAAAAATAAAGAAAAACCCTTGTGCCCCTGCACATTGACTCTGTACTGGTACCCCCTGTATATAGCTTCTCTACTGTTATTTTATTGTTGCTACAGACCCCCGAACAGGCCCTCATCCCCGTCATTTGCAGGAGAAAGAGATAGAGATTTCGCGGAAGGAGATCGGGGTGCCTTGGATCAGGCGATGAGTGGCTAATTTCCCTATGCCCTCTGTACTACTGACCAACGTACAATCCCTGGATAATAAATTGATTGAGCTAAAAGCACGTATATCCTAACAACATTAAAAGCACGTATATCCTAACAACATTAAAAACTGTAACATCTTACAGTATGTTTCACAGAGTCGTGGCTGAACAATAACATACAACTGGCGGGTTATACACTATCGGCAGGATAAAACAGCAGCCTCTGGTAAGACAAGGGGTGGGGGTTTATGTATATTTGTAAACAACAGCTGGTGCACGATATCTAAGGAAGTATCAAGATTTTGTTTGCCTGAGTTAGAGTGTTGCATGATAAGCTGTAGGCCACACTATCTAACTACAGAGTTTTCATCTGTACTTTTTTGTAGCTGTCAGACCGATCCTGACACTAAGACCACACTCAATGAGCTGTATACCGCAATAAGCAAACAGGAAAATGCTCATTGAGAGGGGCGGTCCTAGTGGCCATGGACTTTAATGCAGGGAAACTTAAATCCGTTATACCTAATTTCTATCAGCTTGTTAAATGTGTAACCAGAGGGGGAAAAAACTCTCGATCACTTTTACTCGACACACAGAGACACATACAAAGTCATCCCTCGCACTCCATTTGGCAAATCTGACTATAATTCTATCCTCCTGATTCCTGCTTACAGGCTAAAATTAAAGCAAGAAGCACCAGTGACTCGGTCAATAAAAAGTTGGTCAGATGAAGCAGATACTAAGTTACAGGACTGTTTTGCTAGCACAGACTGCAATATGAGCCGGGATTCTTCCGATGGCATTGAGGAGTACACCACATCAGTCACTGGCTTCATCAATAAGTGCATCGATGACGTCGTCCCCACTGTGACTGCACGTACATACCCTAAACAGAAGCCATGGATTACAGGCAACATCCGCACTGAGCTAAAGGGTTGAGCTGCCGCTTTCAAGGAGCGGGACTCTAACCCGGAAGCTTATAAGAAATCTCGCTATGCCCTCCAACGAACCATCAAACAGGCAAAGCATCAATACAGGACTAAGATCGACTCATACTACACCGCCTCTGACGCTCGGCAGATGTGGCAGGTTTTGCAAACTATTACAGACTACAAAGGGAAGCACAGACGAGAGCTGCACAGTGACACAAGCCTACCAGACAAGCTAAATTACTTCAATGCTAGCTTCGTGGCAAGTAACACTGAAACATGCATGAGAGCATCAGCTGTTCCGGACGACTGTGTGATCATGCTCTCCGCAGCCGATGCAAGACCTTTAAACATTCACAAGGCAGCAGGCCCAGACAGCAGACTGGGATAAGGATTGATTGAATATGTCCGTAAACAGACCAGCCAGCTGGTCTGCGCATGTTCTGAGGATGCGGCCGGGGATGCTGTCTGGGCCTGCAGCCTTGCGAGGGTTAACATGTTTAAATATTTTACTCACGTTGGCTGCAGTGAAGGAGAGCCCGCAGGTTTTGCTAGCGGGTCGTGTCAGTGGCACTGTATTGTCCTCAAAGCGAGCAAAGAAGTTGTTTAGGAGCAAGACATTGTGGTCCGCGACGGGGCTGGTTTTTCTTTTGTAGTCCGTGATTGACTGTAGACCCTGCCACATACCTCTCGTGTCTAAGCTGTTGAATTGCGACTCCACTTTGTCTCTATACTGACGCTTAGCTTGTTTGATTGCCTTGCGGAGGGAATAGCTACACTGTTTATATTCGGGCATGTTTCCGGTCACCTTCCCTTGATTAAAAGCAGTGGTTCACACTTTCAATTGCGCGAATGCTGCCATCAATCCATGGTTTCTGGTTGGGGAATGTTTTTATAGACGCTGTGGGTAAAACATCACTGATGCACTTGCTAACAAACTCGCTCACCGAATCAGTGTACTCAACATATCCCAGTCCACGTGATCGAAGCAATCTTGAAGCGTGGAATCCGATTGGTCGGACCAGTGTTGAACAGACCTGAGCACGGAGGCTTCCTGTTTTAGTCTCTGTCTATAGGCTTGGAGCAACAAAATTAAGTTGTGGTCAGATTTTCCGAAAGGAGGGCAGGGGAGGGCCGTATATGCGTTGCGGAAGTTAGAATAACAATGATCCAGGGTTTTGCCAGCCCGGGTTATGCAATCGATATGCTGATAGAATTTAGGGAGCCTTGTTTTCAGATTAGGTAACCTGCCTAAATAACTACCGACCCGTAGCACTCAGGTCTGTGGTCATGATGTGCTTTGAAAAACTAGTCATGGCTTACACATTGTCCCAGAAACCCTAGACCCATTCCAATTTGCAACCCGCCCCAACAAATCCACAGATGACGCAATCTCTATTGCACTCACACTGCCCTTTCACACCTGGACAAAAGGAAAACCTATGTGAGAATGCTATTCATTGACCACAGCTCACTGTTCAACGCCATAGTGCCCTCAACGCTCATCACTAAGCTAAGGACCCTGTGACTAAACACCTCCCTCTGTAACTGGATCCTGGACTTCCTGACGGGCCGCCCCCAGGTGGTAAGGGTAGGTAACAACACATCCGCTAAGCTGATCCTCAACACGGGGGCTCCTCAGGGGTGCATGCTCAGTCCCCTCCTGTACTCCCTGTTCACTCATGACTGCATGGCCAGGCACGACTCCAACACCATCATCTAGTTTGCTGATGACACATCAGTGATAGGCCTGATCACCGACAACGACGAGACTATAGAGAGGAGGTCAGAGACCTGAAACCTCTCCCTCAACATGATCAAGACAAAGGAGATTATTGTGGACTAAAGGAGAAGGAGGACCGAGCATGCTCCCATTCTCATTGACAGGGCTGCAGTGAAGCAGGTAGAGATCTTCAAGTTCCTTGGCGTCCACATTACCAACAAACTAACATGGTCCAAGCACACCAAGACAGTCGTGAAGAGGGCACGACAAAACCTATTCCCCCTCAGGAGACTGAAAAGATTTGGCATGGGTCCTCAGATCCTCAAAAGATTCTACAGCTGCTCTATCGAGAGCATCCTGACAGGTTGCATCACTGCCTGGATTGGCCTCCGACCGCAAGGCACTACAGAGGGTACTTTTTATTTCATACTTTTTTTTAGGTATTTCTCTTAAAACTGCATTGTTGGTTAAGGGCCTGTAAGTAAGCATTTCACTGTAAGGTCTACACCTGTTCTATTGTGACAAATATTTTATTTTATTTTATTTGAATGAGTAGGTGTGTCCAGACTTTTGGTACTATATATACACACACACACACACACACACACACACACACACACACACACACACACACACACACACACACACATATATATATATATATATATATATATATATATATATATATATATATATATACACACATACACGTCACAGCATCTGGAGGGAAGGACAATGCAGGCTTCTGACCAAATGCCCATGGTGCGAAGACAAGTTAGATGTGTGAAATAAACACATCGTCTTTGAACATGAAGGAGAAAAACATTGTCTTTAGGCTGACATCTGTGTTAATATAATTAGAAGCATGATAACACTTGATGGTTCTCACATGTAGGTAAAAATATCTCACCTAAAGACAAATACTCAGGTCGCTGTATAATCATAAGGGAGAACATTATACAGGCGAATAGCTCATTAAATCAGAAGTTGTAACGGGTGTTGTCGTCGGATGAGGAATAATCGGACCAAAGCGCAGAGTGGTAAGTGTTCATGCTTTTTATTTAGACTGAACACTAATAACAAAATAACAAAGAGAATGAACGAAACCGAAACAGTCCTGTAAGGTGCAGAAAACACTAAACAGAAAATAACTACCCACAACCCAATGGAGGGAAAAAGCTACCTAAGTATGGTTCCCAATCAGAGACAACGATAGTCAGCTGTCCCAGATTGAGAACCATACCCGACCAAAACAAAGAAATACAATTACTGACGATTCCAAGATGGCATAGCAGTGAAGACGTGTTTGTTTGTCCTCTCGTGTACTTTTGTATTTTTCGTATTTTTTGTATATATATTTCAATTTATTTTCAATCTCTTTTCAATTTTTAATTCGATTATACCTTCCGGTAACCTGCCTCACCCAATGTGATACGGAATCGCTATTATTTTCAATTTTAGAACACATTCAAGAACCTCCAGAAGCTAACCAGCTAATTAGCTACAAGCTATTTAGTCATTGTTAGCCACTGCTAGCGGCTTTTACCTTCTGCACAGATACCAGCCCTGTTTTTAGTCTGGATAATACTCCTTAGTCTACCAGTATCGGACTGTTTCTCCACAACAACGCCGGATTCCTGCCGTAATCCCTGGACCACTACTTCTGATCTTCACAGCTAGCTTGCAGCTAGCTAGCTCACAGCTAGCTTGCACTCACCGTGGCACCCAGTACCGAAGCTATGCCTGAGGCCCACCTCCCGGCCTACTCAGCTGTTCACCCGAACCCCACTCATATACGGCTAAAGCCCACTACTCCACCGGATCCTTGCTGTAAACTCTGGACCTTGGCACCGGATCACCGCTGCTACCGATTGGCTATAGTGGCTAACGCCACTGCCACGGAGCTAGCACCAGTTAGCCGTGAGCCAGGCGCATCTCCCGGATAGCAAACTAAATTCTACAATACCTCTTTCGCCATCTGGCTTGGATTCTCTGTCGACACGGCGCCCCGCCGCACCACCACGACTGGTCTGCCAACGAATACTGCATCCGCTGTGCCTTCAACCGGACTCCGTCGGAGCAGACGCTCCTACTAGCCCCGGGCTACTAACTTTAAACGCTGTGTCGCCCGCATGCTAGCGTAGTGGCAGCTTCCCGGTTCCATCTACTGCTGCCCCCTGGACACTATGATCACTTGGCTACATAGTTGATGTCTGCTGGACTGTCCATTAATCACAGTACTGCATTCTGTTTATTTATTTTTTATCTGTCGGCCCCAACCCCGAACTCAGGCTCTGTGTGTAGTTAATCCGACCCTCTCTGCCTAGTCAACGCCATTTTACCTGCTGTTGTTGTGTTAGCTGATTAGCTGTTGTTGTCCCACCTGTTGTTTTAGCTAGCTCTCCCAATCAACACCTGTGATTACTGTATGCCTCGCTGTATGGCTCTCTCAAATGTCAATATGCCTTGTATACTGTTGTTCAGGTTAGTTATCATTATTTTAGTTTACAATGGAGCACCTAGTTCCACTCTTCATACCTCTGATACCTCCTTTGTCCCACCTCCCACACATGCGGTGACCTCACCCATAACAACCAGCATGTCCAGAGATACAACCTCTCTTATCATCACCCAGTGCATGGGCTTACCTCCGCTGTACCCGCACCCCACCATACCCCTGTCTGCGCATTATGCCCTGAATATATTCTACCACGCCCAGATATCTGCTCCTTTTATTCTTTGTCCCCAACGCTCTAGGCGACCAGTTTTGATAGCCTTTAGCCGCACCCTCATACTACTCCTCCTCTGTTCCGCGGGTGATGTGGAGGTAAACCCAGGCCCTGCATGTCCCCAGGCACCCTCATTTATTGACTTCTGTGATCGAAAAAGCCTTGGTTTCATGCATGTCAACATCAGAAGCCTCCTCCCTAAGTTTGTTTTACTCACTGCTTTAGCACACTCTGCTAACCCTGATGTCCTTGCCGTGTCTGAATCCTGGCTCAGGAAGGCCACCAAAAATTTGGAGATTTCCATACCCAACTATAACATTTTCCGTCAAGATAGAAGTGCCAAAGGGGGAGGAGTTGCAGTCAGAACGTGACAGCGTACCCCATTCAAAAAATGTAGAACCAGGAACAGATTTAGAACTTGGTTCATACCAGACCTGACTGCCCATGACCAGCACAAAAAACATCCTGTGGCGTACTGCATTAGCATCGAATAGCCCCCGTGATATGCAACTTTTCAGGAAAGTTAGGAACAAATATACACAGGCAATTAGAAAAGCTAAGGCAATCTTTTTCAAACAGAAATTTGCATCCTATAGTACTAACTCAAAAAAGTTCTGGGACAATGTAAAGTCCATGGAGAATAAGAGCACCTCCTCCCAGCTGCCCACTGCTCTGAGGCTAGGAAACATTGTCACCACCGATAAATCCACTATAATTGAGAATTTCAATAAGCATTTCTCTACGGCTGGCCATGCTTTCCACATGGCTACCCCTACCCCGGTCAACTGCCCGGCACCCTCCACAGCAACCCGCCAGAGCACCCACCATTTCTCCTTTACCCAAATCCAGATAGCCGATGTTCTGAAAGAGCTGCAAAATCTGGACCCCTAAAAATCAGCCGGACTAGACAATCTGGACCCTCTCTTTCTAAAATTATCTGCCGAAATTGTTGCAACCCCTATTACTAGCCTGTTCAACCTCTCTTTCGTATCGTCTGAGAATCCCAAAGATTGGAAAGCTGCCGCGGTCATCCCCCTCTTCAAAGGGGGTGACACTCTAGACCCAAATAGCTACAGACCTATATCTATCCTACCCTGTCTTGCTAAGGTCTTCAAAAGCCAAGTTAACAAACAGATTACTGACCATTTCGAATCCCACCATACCTTCTCCGCTATGCAATCTGGTTTCAGAGCTGGTCATGGGTGCACCTCAGCCACGCTCAAGATTCTAAACGACATCATAACCACCATCGATAAGAGACATTACTGTGCAGCTGTATTCATCGACCTGGCCAAGGCTTTCGACTCTGTCAATCGCAACATTCTTATTGGCAGACTCGACAGCCTTGGTTTCTCAAATGATTGCCTCGCCTGGTTTACCAACTACTTTGCAGACAGAGTTCAGTGTGTCAAATCGGAGGGCATGTTGTCCGGTCCTCTGGCAGTCTCTATGGGGGTGCCACAGGGTTCAATTCTCGGGCCGACTCTTTTCTCTGTATATATCAATGATGTTGCTCTTGCTGCGGGCGATTCCCTGATCCACCTCTACGCAGACGACACCATTCTGTATACTTCTTTCTGGCCCTTCTTTCTGACACCATTCTGGCCCTTCCTTGGACACTGTGCTATCTAACCTCCAAACGAGCTCCAATGCCATACAACACTCCTTCCGTGGCCTCCAACTGCTCTTAAACGCTAGTAAAACCAAATGCATGCTTTTCAACCGTTCGCTGCCTGCACCCGCACGCCCGACTAGCATCACCACCCTGGATGGTTCCGACGTAGAATATGTGAACATCTATAAGTACTTAGGTGTCTGGCTAGACTGTAAACTCTCCTTCCAGACTCATATCAAACATCTCCAATCTAAAATCAAATCTAGAGTCAGCTTTCTATTTCGCAACAAAGCCTCCTTCGCTCACGCCGGCAAACTTACCCTAGTAAAACTGACTATCCTACCGATCCTCAACTTCGGCGATGTCATCTACAAAATAGCTTCCAATACTCTACTCAGCAAACTGGATGCAGTTTATCACAGTGCCATCCGTTTTGTTACTAAAGCACCTTATACCACCCACCACTGCAACCTGTATGCTCTAGTCGGCTGGCCCTCGCTACATATTCGTCGCCAGACCCACTGGCTCCAGGTCATCTACAAGTCCATGCTAGGTAAAGCTCCGCCTTATCTCAGTTCACTGGTCATGATGGCAACACCCACCTGTAGCACGCGCTCCAGCAGGTGTATCTCACTGATCATCCCTAAAGCCAACACCTCATTTGGCCGCCTTTCCTTCCAGTTCTCTGCTGCCTGCGACTGGAACGAATTGCAAAAATCGCTGAAGTTGGAGACTTTTATATCCCTCATCAACTTTAAACATCTGCTATCTGAGCAGCTAACCGATCGCTGCAGCTGTACATAGTCCATCGGTAAATAGCCCACCCAATTTAACTACCTCATCCCCATACTGTTTTTATTTATTTACTTTTCTGCACTTTTGCACACCAGTATCTCTACCTGCACATGACCATCTGATCTTTTATCACTCCAGTGTTAATCTGCTAAATTGTAATTATTTGCCTACCTCCTCATGCCTTTTGCACACAATGTATATATTTTTTCTTCTTTTTTTTCTACTGTGTTATTGACTTGTTTATTGTTTACTCCATGTGTAACTCTGTGTTGTTGTCTGTTCACACTGCTATGCTTTATCTTGGCCAGGTCACAGTTGTAAATAAGAACTTGTTCTCAACTAGCCTACCTGGTTAAATAAAGGTGAAATAAAAAATAAAAAATAAATAAAAAAATAACAAAGAGAATGAACGAAACCTAAACAGTCCTGTAAGGTGCAGAAACACTAAACAGAAAATAACTACCCACAACACAATCGAGGGAATAAGCTACCTAAGTATGGTTCCCAATCAGAGACAATGATAGTCAGCTGTCCCTGATTGAGAACCATACCCGACCAAAACAAAGAAATACAAAAATATAGAAAAAAGAACATAGAATGCCCACCCAAATCACACCCTGACCAAACCAAAATAGAGACATAAAAAGCTCTCTACAGTCAGGGCGTGACAGAAGTGATATAAACAGAAAAGTCAACCAACATCAACAGGTCTAAACTTGACCTTATGATGCCTTGAGAAAACTTTACAGGACACTGTCCTAATTCCTGCCCTGTTAGTGCAGTGGTGCACATTGGGCCAAATTCTTTGTATGTTTTATTATCAAGAACACATTTTTATTTACAATGACGGCCTACACCGGTCCTATGGGACTACCAATCACGGCAGGTTGGTATCAAACCAGTGATGCCTAGTAGTGACACCTCTAGCACTGAGATGCAGTGCCTTAGACTCTCGATGCAGGCCTACGTACTCTCAATTCAAGGGTATTTGAATGAGTAATGCAAAATGGCAGTGTTAGCACATACCTAGCTCATTTAAGATGGACTGAAATGAATGATTTAATTCCATGTATCAACTCTATAACCCTGGTATTAGAGTGCCCATTTTGCATTAGTCAGTTCTATAATATTCCTCATCATGAATTTATGTTGAAGATAAGGACATGGAACCTACACTAATTGAAGCATTGAACTCAAGAACTGTATATAACTATTAAATTCTACAGCAATTCACAAATCAGATTGGCCAATAGGTAAAATTACTTTCTGCAATTCACGTTTGGCTATAGGCTGTACGCAAAAACTTTGGTTTAAAATTCCCATGATGGTATTAATACAATATCTACTTGTCAAATGATCAGATATACATTACTATAATAATCTCTGTTGTTTGACCCATTGTGTTTTTACTCATCAATGTGATGCAACCAAACCTGGGGTCCCGAAAGGCACCGTGGTCTAAGACACTGCAGTACTTGGTTCGAATCCAGGCTGCATCACATCCAGCTGTGATTGGGAGTCCCATTTGGCGGCGCACAATTGGCCCAGCGTCGTCAGAGTTTGGCCGGGGTAGGCCGTCATTGTAAATAAGAAGTTGTTCTTAAATGACTTACCTAGTTAAATAAATACTATACGGCTGATTGCTAAATAGCAGCTCAACACCTTGTATGTGTTTAGTGAGTCATTCTCACTAAACTGGGGCGGCAGGGTAGCCTAGTGATTAGAGCGTTGGACTAGTAACCGGAAGGTTGCAAGTTCAAATACCCGAGCTGACAAGGTACAAATCTGTCGTTCTGCCCCTGAACAGGCAGTTAACCCACTGTTCCTAGGCCGTCATTGAAAATAAGAATTTGTTCTTAACTGACTTGCCTAGTTAAATAAAGGTAAAATAAATATTTAAAAAATAAAAATTCATCAATGTGGAATAAATTACATGTTGTAATATCTATCATATTAAACAGGGTTCCCCTAATGTTCCACTGATAGTTCTTCAAAATGGTAGAAGTCTGCAGCAGATAGCAATCATGTTCATGTCTGACTCATGGGTTTCCTGGGCACAATTATGTCCTATTGGGATTATGGTAAGGGTTGGGGTTATTGTTGGTTTGGTGATACGGACTGGGAAGTGATAGTGCCTGCTGAAGCTAGATAATATTGAGACAAAAGGTTATATTTACTCTCTAAAGGCCAAGTCATAAGTGTTAATCGTATCATTTTTGTTTTCCCATAGGCCTAGAGCTAACAACTGCAAATGTAAAGTCATACTAAGCATTTTTTTCTATTAAAGCCAACATATAGTCTGTTTATACACTCTTTTATCCCAAAACCATAATAAAATTGTGCACTTACTTACATTTAGTGACATAGTTAATTATACAGCACCTATGCAGCTCTGGGAGTTATGGATCTATTATAATGGACTGTCATGTCATTCAGCAGATGGGCATTCCAGATGGCTCAGACCGTCTCCAGAGCTGGCTCAGACCTTCGCCCCCTGCCCCAACGCAGCCCCATCCCCACCCCCTTTTTTGTTGTCGAGTTTAATGTCCTTGTCTATAACCGTTCTGTACTTTGTCATATATTTGTATGTTTTATGTAGACCTCAGTATCTGCTGCATATGCAGTAGCTAATGGGGATCCTAATAAACTAAACTAATCCCGCTTTCCACCAGCTTCAGTCCTCCAGCCACAGCGCTCCCATTCCTCCAGCCCCAGCGCTCCCATTACTCCAGCCCCAGCGCTCCCATTCCTCCAGCCCCAGCGCTCCCATTCCTCCAGACCCAGCGTTCCCATTCCTCCAGCCCCAGCACTCCCATTTCTCCAGCCCCAGCACTCCCACTTCTCCAGCCCCAGCCCCCACATGGCTTACCTGTAAACCAGTGTGTCGTCTGCAGTGCTGTTGTACTGGATCTGGTACATCCTGATGCCTGGGATGTGGCGCTCGGAGGGCCAACGAATCACAGCCGAGGAGGAGGTCAGCTCGGCCACCACCACTCTCTTGTCCTGGTGCTTGTCATGGCCCTTGGTGTCGTTGCCTGACTTTGAGGAGGTGGTGATGTCAGAGAGGCCCCGATCGGCCTCGCGCATGTGGTGCAATGTGTTGTTGACGAGCAATGGCAGAGGGATCATGTTGATCTCCACAGCAGCTGTGGCGATGCCGGCAGCATTGGAGGCCACACAGTTGAAGGCACCACTGTCCTTTAAGGTGGTGATGAGGATGTCCAAGGTACCGTTGTCATACAGGATAGTGCGGGAGTTGTTGTGCACCAGCTTACCGTCGGGGAAGCGCCAGTGGATGGCTGGGTCCGGGTCTCCCATGGCCTTGCACTTGAGGGTGACCCCCTGACCCTCCATGACGTAGGGCTTGGTGGATATGTGTTTGGTGATGAGCGGGGGCTCGCAGATGAACTCCTCCTCCTGGATGGACCAGAAGTACTTATCCATGAGATGTTCTGGGGAGGCGCAGGTCTCCAGGTCGTCCTCCCGGGTCAGTCTGCGGAGCCACAGCAGCTCGCAGTTACAGTGGAGAGGGTTTCCCCCGAAGCTCACCGCCAGAGAGGACGGGTTGGAGCCCTTGGCATCTGACAGCACCTGGGCGTGCTGAAACAGACTGTCCGGTGGTAGCTTCTGTAGCCGGTTGGAGGTCATATCCAGACGAACCAGCTTGGTGAGGAGCGTGAAAGTCCCAGCTCCAATGTGATCAATCAGGTTGTGATCAAGGGTGAGGGTGTTGATGTGGCTCATCCTGCCTATCTCCTCCCAGGGCAGGGTCCTCAGGTTGTTGTTTGACAGATCCAAGTCCTCGATGGTCGACACAAACTCATCAAAGGAGGTAGGGGCCACATGGTGGATCTGGTTGTTCCCCAGTATGAGGTGGCGGAGGTTGACCAGGCCTTTGAAGTGGTCGCTCTTGATGACACTGAGGCGGTTGCCATCCATGTGGAGGGCTCGTAGAGAGCGCAGGCCCAGGAAGGCATTGGGCGTGATCTGGCTGATGGTGTTGCGGGACAGGGTGAGGTGGACCAGGCTGGTCATGTTGAAAAAGTCTTTCCTGCGGATAATGGTGATGAAGTTGTCTGTGAGACGCAGCTCTACGGTCTTGCGGTCGATGGTTGGAGGTACAAACAACAGACCGGTCTTAGCGCAGAGCAGAGTCAGAGTGGGGGAGAGGTGCTGGCAGATGCAGCGGCCGGGGCAGTTGTAGCCCTTCACCAGCACCGCACACAGCAGTACACACAGCAGCACACACACAACCAGACGCTCCATGGTCTGTCTGTCTATCAGGTTCCAGATCCTGGAACAGATAAAGATAGAGAAAGAAAGGGCAGAGATACATTAAAATAAGTATTTGGCATTATCCCTTAAAAAACAGAGAATATTCCAGCAAAACAAACACAAAGTAGCTAATATGCCATGCCAGCAGACTGTCGATCCCATCCAAATTTGAATAATTGCGGTGTCGTTTTTACATGGAGCTAATATGTCATATATATGCCCTATCATACCGTATGCTTTGTGTGTTTGTCTAGCTCTGAACTTCACAATAGTGTAGGGAATTAAGGGGAGAAGGGGTACTTGTCAGCACTGCATAAGGATTTATATGGCCTTTTCATGCTCCCTTCACTCTTCATGCTTCAGAACTGTACTGCAGAATTAGACATGAGTCTGTCAAGTAAATCATAGCAACAAAACATGAAGGTGAGATGACGAGACCTTGGTTCTAAATCCATCAGATGGAGGTATTATTAGATGGTTCTTAGGTGTTGAGGCTGATGTTCAGATTCTCTGATCCCCATTTAGTGCTATTGATCCAGCTCTGAGAGCATAAGTCTGCAGTGACAGGTGCAGAAAGAGATCCTTGAGTGTAATAACCACCAAATCACAATGAAAGCCCATTCTTTCATGACTGCTGCCATATCCCCATGCAGTACTTCTCCCTCTTTTCGGTATCAATCTTTGTTGCTGATGCATTTAACACTCAATGTTTATCACAGACGGAGCCCATGTATAGGGATATGATGATAACTGACTGTTCTCCACGGATAACCAATCATTACTGGCTATGTATTTTTTTTTTAAATAACAACCGTCTACTTGTCTAGACTGGCAGTCTTTTGATTTGTCTTTAGCTTGCCTTTCATCTTTTCCTTTGGATCAGATGTTCTTTATCTTTCCATTTCTTTATTGTATATCACACATCAAGGATTCATATCATATGACATGAATCTTTTGATTGTTTTACTAAGAAAACATATATTCTACTTTTTTTCTAAGAACCCCCAGATATAGAGAGCAGAACATGAACAATAACTAAAAAGTTTAAGACTATGACAAGCTATTTTATTCATATGTGTATATTTCCTATATGTACATTTGCATTTAGGTTCATTCAGTTCATCAGGATATCACGGGAGGCTTTCTTGCTTGTAGCACACTGTGCCTGGCTTGTGTAAATTATTTATATCAATCTGACCCTTTTTAGAAGCTGGAGAGGTAAAATTAAAAAGTAGGTTATAGAAAACACAATCTCATTTCATACAACAAAAGTATTATACAATGAATGTGTTCTCGGTTGGTCTGAATATATATATGTTTCATCAGCGCAAAACATCAATTGTCTCATATACTTTTAGGTAGAATATTGTTCTCCAACAATTGTGTAAGCATTCAAATGGTAACTAGGCCACAGAACTTTTCTCTGGTTTCTCTGAGGACCATCTGTGCTCTAGCGTTTCCTGCCATCACCATTGAGGATACTCTATTGATCTCTCAGCATCTCCGGTGAAGAAAGAAAACTTTGTTGCCAAGGCAACTCTGGTGTAGAATGTAGGTCTTTCAATTGCATTAAGATGTTAAGCTGCCAGAAAAATAAGGTTTCAATCCTAATGGAGATAGGGAAGATAAGGACATTTACAAGGGAAGATAAGGACATTTACAAGATGTTGTATCAGCCACCCACTTCAAAACCACATTATGTGTGTCTATAGGTGAGGAGGACCCGAGGAGCACATAGAACTATGCATTGGAATTCAAGTGCAAACTGAAATTAATGAAAGAGTAATATACTGGTGGCAAGTCTGTCTTTGTATTTAATTGAGGATATTTCTTGTACCGGGGAAGAACTCTCAAATGATTCCTGCTAAAAATCTTATTACTGCATTATACACCAGCCACTCTTTTGGAGGGACTGCAGATGAAGATGTGAGGAGCTCATGACATACTGTATTTGCTCTGAGCGGCAAAAGACAGCGTTCATAAGACTACCTAGTGGTCCAGTCCAACCTTAGCCAATCACAACAAGCAAACCACAACAAATTGACACTAGTCAATAATCTACATAATGAGTTTAAAAGCATGATTGTGCATTTTAATCGACAAAATTATTCAAATATATGCATATTCATTATCAATTAAAAGTCTAATTATGACATTCATTAATTATTCAGAACATTTCTTAGTTAATTAACCTCCATAACTAGTGACTAATATCTAATTAACAAATTGGCCCCTATCAAGAAGAGATTATTATTTAAAATGTAGTATCAAAACATCTGACTAATCCACACAGAATATCAAGAATGTCAATTCCCCATTGTCATTGGGATCTTACTAAAATGATCAATGCAAGCACACAATAGTGTATTCAATAATATATTATATTAAACATTTTCTGCCATCAACACATATCAATTAAAATCAAATGAATAGGAATTTGAATGGTACATTGTAAATAGTCAATTATAACTGACCACAAAAGCAATGTCCTATTCATAGTTCAGAAAAGGCCACCTCATTGTTTACACAAGCAGAACGTGGTCAAGTAATGCTCATTTATTTCCTATGTGACTGTCTGGCGAGAGTAAATTAGACAATGTAGGCAGTGAACTTTTAGCTGCCCCACAGTGACTCTTGTCAGGAAACCGGCATAATTATTGACATGCTGAGTTAATTGGAGTCAGTTCCATCTCCGCCACTAAGCCAAGCTCTGTGTGGTGCTACACAACCCTGGGGAGTTCTGGTCCCATCGAGAGAATACCTCGGTAAATAGAGGACATTTGCATTTTATAATTATAGCCACATGCAAATGGCGAAAAGGATGCAGAGTGATGTGCCCTGTATTTTCAATTTCATACCTCGCCCAAAAACGTACTCAGGGAAAGTAATTGAAAAGTACTAACTAGAGTCACAGCCTTTAACTGTGGCAAATTCCTAAGAAGGAAGACTTTGCCATCCTACTAAATTCTAGGAAGGATTAAATGGTTATTTGAACAACAAGTAATTGTCAGAGGTTTATTCTACACCTACATTGACATTTTGCTAGTCTTTTTCCTAAAATCCAAGGGAATCTAAATGGTTTTGCTCCACAGTGAATTTGAACAGGCTGTGAATTCGAAGAGTAAATGTATGCAAGTCTTGATTGAGCCTTGAGACAAATGATGTGCTTGATTTATATTGAACAATTCGTTTTCTATTGTCAAGAAACCTATACAACAAATGATGGCACTTGGATGCCAACACTGAATACAGCAGTCGAGGCTCCTCAGAGGAGGAAGGGGAGGACCATCCTCCTCAGTGAATTTCATATAAAGAAAATTTGTAAAACATTGAAAAGATTATCCTTTTTTAGATAAAACAATACTAAATATATTAATGTCACCAAATAATTCACTGTTTTGCAATGAAGGTCTACAGTAGCCTCAACAGCACTCTGTAGGGTAGCACCATGGTGTAGCCGGAGGACAGCTTGCTTCCGTCCTCCTCTTAGTACATTGACTTCAATACAAAACCTAGGAGGCTCTTGGTTCTCACCCCCTTCCATAAACTTACACAGTAATTATGACAACTTCCGGAGGACATCCTCCAACCTAGCAGAGCTCTTGCAGCATGAACTCACATGTTGTCCACCCAATCAAAGTATCAGTGAATTAATCTAATACTGAAAGCATAAGCTACAGCTATCTAGCGCTGGAGTGCATAAAATAGGGTGGGTAGTTGACTCAAAGAGAGAGAAAGACATTAGTTGAACAGTTTTTTAACAAATGAATTTATTCGCAAATGAAGGAGAAGCAAGAGAAAGTAATTTTTTCAGTTTTACTTTCTTAGCTAGCAAATGCAGCTGGCTAGTTTAGTTATTCAAACACCCTGCTCAAACAGAGGGATGCTATGTTAGCTAGCTGGCTATGACTATCCAACACAACACTGGAACTCTTACAAGTCAATGTAAGCTTTTGGTTTTATAATTTTCTTGCCACCGGGACCTGCCGGTGGTCCTGTTACTCGATGATTGTAGTGGGCTTACTAAAGTACTAGTTCTATTAGCTATGTTCTAGGACGTTACTTAGCTAATATGGGGAAAACTATGTAGGCTGTGTGTAGCGGTTATGATGTGGTTTGGCTTGTATTTTTTGTTAGTTTTTTTGCCTGGTCACATACAGCTGATGTGTTGGTCATTGAAGTCCACAACGAAGGGAAAAGATGAGAGGAGGAGAGTGCATAGAGGCAAGACAGAATACAATGTGGCTGCTATGAATGTCAACTGTGCTTATGTGTGAATAGGGTGTATTCATTCCACCGATTCTGTTGAAAAACGTTTCTTAAACGGAAGTAAATGTAACAGAATAAAAATACCCAAATTGTCCAATAGAAACTCTCGTTTTCAACTGTTGGACTAATAATTACACCCTAGATAAGCTAGATGCAGGCAATAGTGTGCAAGGCGGTATTGAATGTGTCACTGTCTGTCCATGTGTCACTGTCTCATCTCAAATTTTTCTCTCGACCTGTGGGCACCTACGTTGTAAACTTTCATTCATAGGCTAGGTTGTAGCAACTAGAGGTCGACCGATTCATCCGAATGGCCGATTAATTAGGGCTGATTTCAAGTTTTCATAACAATTGGAAATCGGCACCGATTTTTGGGCACCGATTTGGGCAATATTATTATTATTATTTTTACACCTTTATTTAATCTTTATTTAACTAGGCAAGTCAGTTAAGAACACATTCTTATTTTCAATGACGGCCTAGGAACGGTGGGTTAACTGCCTCGTTCAGGGGCAGAACGACAGATTTTTTACCTTGTCAGCTCGGGGGATTCAATCTTGCAGCCTTACAGTTAACAAGTCCAATGCTCTAACCACCTGATTACATTGCACTCCACGAGGAGACTGCCTGTTACGCGAATGCAGTAAGCCAAGGTAAGTTGCTAGCTAGCATTAAACTTATCTTATAAAAAACAATCAATCAATCTAGCGTGTCCTGCATTGCATATAATCGATGCGGTGCGTATCACAGAAGTATATATTTTTAAACCTGCATATTTAGCTAAAAGAAATCCAGGTTAGCAGGCAATATTAACCAGGGGAAATTGTGTCACTTCTCTTGCGTTCATTGCACGCAGAGTCAGTGTATATGCAACAGTTTTGGCCGCCTAATTTGCCAGAATTTTACGGAATTATGACAACATTGAAGGTTGTGCAATGTAACAGGTATATTTAGACTTATGGATGCTACACGTTAGATAAAATACAGAACGGTTCCGTATTTCACTGAAAGAATAAACGTCTTGTTTTCGAGATGATAGTTTCCGGATTCGGCCATATTAATGATCTAAGGCTCGTATTTCTGTGTGTTATCATGTTATAACTAAGTCTATGATTTGATAGAGCAGTCTGACTGAGCGATGGTAGGCACCAGCAGGTTCATAAGCATTCATTCAAACAGCACTTTCGTGCGTTTGCCAGCAGCAGTTTATGACTTCAAGCCTATCAACTCCCGAGATTAGGCTGGTGTAACGATGTGATGTGAAATAGCTAGCTAGTTAGCGGGGTGCGCGCTATTAGCGTTTCGAACATCACTTGCTCTGAGACTTGGAGTGGTTGTTCCCCTTGCTCTAGATGGGTAACGATGCTTTGAGGGTGGCTGTTGTCATTGTGTTCCTGGATCAAGCCCAGGTAGGAGCGAGGAGAGGGACGGAAGCTATACTGTTACACTGGCAATACTAAAGTGCCTATAAGAACATCCAATAGTCAAAGGTTAATGAAATACAAATGGTATAGAGAGAAATAGTCCTATAATTCCTATAATAACTACAACCTAAAACTTCTTACCTGGGAATATTGACGACTCGTGTTAAAAGGAACCACCAGCTTTCATATGTTCTCATGTTCTGAGCAAGGAACTTAAACGTTAGCTTTCTTACATGGCACATATTGCACTTTTACTTTCTTCTCAAACACTTTGTTTTTGCATTATTTAAACCAAATTGAACATGTTTCATTATTTATTTGAGGCTAAATTGATTTTATTTATGTGTTATATTAAGTTAAAATAAGTGTTCATTCAGTATTGTTGGAATTGTCATTATAACAAATATATTTTTAAAAATCGTCTGATTAATCGGTATCGGCTTTTTTGGTCCTCCAATAATCCGTATCAGTATCGGCGTTGAAAAATCATAATCGGTCGACCTCTAGTATCAACCTCATGATGGTTATAGGGAAAATTTGAGTATCATGTAGTAGCCTAAACCTATCGATGTTACATTGAACTGGGTGAATATGAATGACAGTCATCCGACATGCTGTAATAGAAATAAGGCCATGCTCATGAAACAAAAAATTGTCCTCCCTCATCACAAACGGCACTGACCGCCACTGGAATACAGTAAGTGCACTGTACAGAATCCCTGCTCTGAAGTAATACCAAACAAATTGTACCCTGATACAGACATGTTTACAACCACTAAAAAACATCATCCACAAAGCCCGGATTAGGGCCATGAAATTCTTCATTATGATGACTTGGAAAACAGACAAGACAAACTATGCAAAAAGGAATTACTGGATGTGTTGTTGAATTAAGCATAAATTGTAACCACCGAGCCAGAAAGCCTCCCCAGTCAGCTCCCTTAATTAATTAGGATAATAATCAGGACAATGCAAAGTCCTCTTATTTGAGCTGTCCACTTGCCCATTTTCGGTATGCTGGGAGAAGTTGTGCATAGCTCTGTGCTGAGTATAAGAAATAACATTCCACAGTAAACACTATGCTGAGAACACTGGGAGAGCAATTAAGATCTACCTTAACTTTTATGTTTTCTGTTAAATTACTGCATAGTCGCAGAATATTGAGATATATAACATTGCAGGTGAATCATGAATGAAAATGAGTCATCGGCAAAAGTAAGTAAATTACTGTATGTTATTGTATAACCTGTTACCAGATCAATTACTGCAAAATGTGTTCTCTAGGCTGGTTGTTGTTATCCCTTATCCTATAATACAGCTTTAGGACAACGAGCAGCTGTACAAAAACTCCCACTTTCTTTATTCAATGACAGTATTGTGTTCTCTACTGCTTTTGTCCACCTGGTACATACTAACAAAATTAGGATAATAGGGAACAGTATGAATATTGCCACGCCCTGGTCGAAGTATTTTGTGTTTATCTTCATTTATTTGGTCAGGCCAGGGTGTGGCATGGGTTTTTGTATGTGGTGTGTATGTATTGGGATTGTAGCTTAGTGGGGTGTTCTAGTTAAGTCTATGGCTGTCTGAAGTGGTTCTCAATCAGAGGCAGGTGTTTATCGTTGTCTCTGATTGGGAACCATATTTAGGCAGCCATATTCTTTGAGTGTTTCGTGGGTGATTGTCCTTAGTGTCCTTGTTCCTGTCGCTGTGTTAGTTTACACAAGTATAGGCTGTTTCGGTTTTTGTTATGTTCATTAGGTTCTTTGTTTTGTAGTGTTTATAATTGATTCGTGTTTTATGTTTGTTTATTAAACATGGATCGAAATCTACACGCTGCATTTTGGTCTGACTCTCCTTCACCACAAGAGAACCATTACAAATATAAACAAACTGTAATCTATGCATTCAAATTGCTAACATTTTTCAAGCTGAATAGAACAAGGACAGGAGCTGTCATGATTGTTGAAGAAATCTACCAAAAATGATATTATTTTCCTGACTATCCTTCATTTTCACAGGAGTAGGAGTTTGAAAGTGTTGAAAGTGGATGATTATTTGATTGTCTAGACAGTTCTCTCAGTAAGTTCACAAAGTCATCAGGCAATGATTGATATAACACAGACCATTTCATTGATGTTCCTTAATTATCCCATTGAGATTGATCGACAATGGATGCATTGATAGGCATTTGGAAAAGAAACATTCAAATTAGATGGAATAGTGCAAACATGATAAAGGGCAAAAGGTGATGCAACTTCAAGACTATTACCACTTTGTTTATTCTGAAAGCATTATTTACCTGAAATACCATTGACATCCAAGTGATCAAGTGGAGATATTTAGACTGCAAGTAGAAAAACCAATTCTACTCCACTTGAATCCTGAAGTTCCCTGATGTAATAAAACACTGTTGTATACCGTTATACTATTCATGTAAATAGTACTGGACTGTAGAAAAAAATACTACTTATAGTAGCCTACTCAGTTTGTTGAAGATAGAGGATTGAGTGACTCATGATTAAAAGTAGTAGTCTGCTCCAGCTGGAGACAAAGAAGGATATAGTAGAGGTTGGGGTATGGAGGTGGATAAGCCCAGAAGCCAGTGGAGCAGTCTAGCTCTGTGCTGAGTACTATTTAGTCAATGTTCCCTGTGTCCACTGGTTGTTGTTGCATTAATGTGTCCTTCCAGTGGTGAACCACCAGGAAACAGTCGGTCACTGACTACATTAACCATTTTTCTTTAGCTACCGTGGAAATGAGCTGCTTCCAGTCTTAAAGCCATGCCTTAGGGAGGTAAACACAACTTAAATTGCTTCGACATTTGACCTTTATAGCCCACTTTTAAAAGCACTATTATTCGAATGTAACAAATTCAAAAATTGAACTGACAAAATAAAACCGCCAGAGGACTGTGAGCTAGTGAGCTTAGAGGGTGGTGTGATGGATTGGAGAGTAGAGGGTAAATGTAGTGGACATGAGTTTGATGCAGTGAACATATGATCTTAGGTAAACATCTACATTATATACAGTGCATTCGGAAAGTATTCAGACCCCTTGACTTTTTCCACATTATTTTTCCACATTCCACCAATTGTAAAATTGATAATAGTATTTTTCCTTCATCAATCTACACACAATACCCCATAATGACAAAGCAAAAACTGGTTTTTTAAAATGTTACAAATAAAAATGGAAATATCACATTTGCGTAAATATTCAGATTGTTTACTCCGTACAATGGCGCTGCCGTTTTACGGGCTCCTAACCAATTGTGCTATTTTGTGTGTTTTTCGCGTTATTTGTAACTTATTTTGTACGTAATGTTTCTGTCACCATCTCTTATGACCGGATGAGCTCTCTAAACTGGACCGTTTTATCTCCATCTCATCATTCAAAGACTCAATCATGGACATTCTCACTGATAGTTGTGGCTGCCTCACGTGATTTATTGTTGTCTCTACCTTCTTGCTTTTTGTGCTGTTGTCTGTGCCCAATAATGTTTGTACCATGTTTGTGCTGCTACCATGTTGTGTTGCTACCATGTTGTTGTCATGTTGTGTTGCTACCCTGCTGTGTTTTCATGTGTTGCTGCTACGCTATGTTGTTGTCTTATGTCTCTCTTTATGTAGTGTTGTGGTGTCTCTCTTGTAGTGATGTGTGTTTTGTCCTATATTTTTATTCCCAGCCCCAATTCCTGCAGGAGGCCTTTAGCCTTCTGTTGGCCATCATTGTAAACATGAATGTGTTGTTAACTGACTTGCCTAAATAAAGGTTAAATTAAATTTAAATTTAAAAATCTAATAAAGATTTGCTGAAGGACGACATGGATAACATACAGCATTGGCGAGATAGAACAGCTGCATCTGGTAAGACAAGGGGTGATGACTGTGTATATTTGTCAATAACAGCTGGTGCACAAAATCTAATATTAAGGAAGTCTCAAGGTTTTTAGAGTATCTCACATTATTTACCAAGAGGGGTTTTCATCTATATTCTTCGTAGCTGTATATTTACCACCACAAACCGATGCTTGCACTAAGACCGCACACAATGAGCTGTATACTGTCATAAGCAAACAAGAAAATGCTCATCCAGAGGCTGCTCTCCTAGTAGCCAGGGACTTTAATGTAGGGAAACTTAAATCCATGTTACCTCATTTCTACCAGCTTGTTACATGTGCAATTAAAGGAAAAAAAACTCTAGACCACATTTACTCCACACACAGAGACGTGTACAAAGCTCTCCCTCGCCCTCCATTTGGCAAATCTGACCATAATTCTATCCTCCTGATTCCTGCTTACAAACAAAAACTAAAGCAGGAAGCACCGGTGACTCGGTCAATAAAGAACTGGTCAGATGACGCAGATGCTCTTACAGGATTGTTTTGCTAGCACAGACTGCAATATATTTCCGGAATTCTTCCAATGACATTGAGGAGTACACCACATCAGTCACTGGCTTCATCAATAAGTGCATTGATGACGTCGTCCCCACAGTGACTGCACGTACATACCCCAACCAGAAGCCATGGATTACAGGCAACATCCGCACTGAGCTAAAGGGTAGAGCTACCGCTTTCAAGGACTCTAATCTGGACACTTATAAGAAATCCCGCTATGCCTTCTGACGAACCATAAAACAAACAAAGTGTCAATACAGGACTAAGATTGAATCCTACTACACCGGCTCTGATGCTCGTTGGATGTGGCAGGGCTTGCAAACTACAGACTACAAAAGGAAGCACAGCCGAGAGCTGCCCAGTGACACAAGGCTACTAGATGAGCTAAATTATTTCATGCGCGCCTCGAGGCAAGCAACACTGAAGCATGCATGAGAGCACAAGCTGTTCCGGACGACTGTGTGATCAATGATCACACTCTCCGTAGCCGATGTGAGGTTAATATGAGGTCAATAACAGGTCAATAACAGGTCAATATTCACAAGGTCACAGGGCCAGACGAATTACCAGGACATGTTCTCCGGCCATTCGCTGACCAACTGGCAAGTGTCTTCACTGATATTTTCAACCTGTCTCGGACTGAGTCTGTAATACCAACATGTTTCAAGCAGACCACCATAGTCCCTGTTCCCAATAACACCAAGGTAACGTGCATAAATGACTACCGACCCATAGCACAGGTCTGTAGTCATGAAGTGCTTTGAAAGGCTGGTCATAGCTCACATCAACACCATTATCCCAGAAACTCTAGTCCCATTCCAATTTTCATAATGCCCCAACAGATGACGTAATCTCTATTGCACTCAACACTGCCTTTTCCCACCTGGACAAAAGGAACACCTATGTGAGAATGCTGTTCATTGACTACAGCTCAGCGTTCAACACCATAGTGCCCTCAAAGCTCATTGCTAAGTTAAGGACCCTGGGACTAAACACCTTCCTCTGCAACTGGATCCTGAACATCCTGACGGGCCGCCCCTAACTGGTAAGGGTAGGTAACAACACATTCGCAAAGCTGATCCTCAACACTGGGGCCCCTCAGGGGTGTGTACTTAGTCCCTTCCTGTACTCCCTGTTCACCCATGACTGCATGGCCAAACACGACACCAACACCATCATTAAGTTTGCTGATGACACGACAGTAGTAGGCTTGATCACCGACAATGATGAGATGGCCTATAGGGAGGAGGTCAGAGAACTGGCAGTGTGGTGCCAGGACAACAACCTCTCCCTCAATGTGAGCAAGAAAAGTTGATGATCGTGGACTACAGGAAAAGGCGGCCCGAACAGGCCCCCATTAACATCAATGGGGCTGTAGTGGAACGGGTCAAGAGTTTCAAGTTCCTTGGTGTCCACATCATCCACGAACTATCATGGTCCCAACATACCAAGACAGTCGTGAAGAGTGCATGACAAAACCTATTCCCCCTCAGGAGACTTAAAAGATTTGGCATGGGTCCCCAGATCCTCAAAAGGTTCTACGGCTGCAGAGGGTAGTGTAAGGCGCTACAGAGGGTAGTGCGAACGGCCCAGTACATCACTGGGGCCAAGCTTCCTGCCATCCAGGATCTATACAATAAGAGGAAAGCCCATTAAATTGTCAGAGACTCCAGTCACCCAAGTCATAGACTGTTTTCTTTGCTCCCGTGCGGAAACCGGTACCGGAATGTCAAGTCTAGGACCAAAAGGCTCCTCAACAGCTTCTACTCCCAAGCCATAAGACTGCTGAACATTGATAAAATCGCCCACAGGCAATTTACATTGACCCCTACCCTCCCTTTTGTACGCTGCTGCTACTTGCTGTTTATTATCTATGCATAGTTACTTCACCCCCACCTACATGTACAAATTACCTCAAATAACCTGTACGCCCTCACACTTACTCGATACCAGTACCCCCTGTATATTGCCTCGTTATTGTTATTGTTATTTTGTTACTTTTTATTATTACTTTTTTATTTTAGTCTACTTGGTAAATATTTTCTTAACTCTTCTTGAACTGCACTGTTGGTTAATTTCATCGTAAAGTCTACACTTGTTGTATTCGTGACCCGTGACAGATAAAGTTTGATTTGATTTGACACAATCATGTCTCAGAGCTCTACGGAATTCCTTTGACCTCATGGCTTGGTTTTTGCTCTGACATACACTGTCAACTGTGGGACCTTATATAGACAGGTGTGTGCCTTACCAAATCATGTCCAGTCAATTTAATTTACCACAGGTGGACTCCATTGAAGAAATAGCTCAAGGATGATCAATGGAAACAGGATGCACCTGAGCTCAACTTCAAGTCTCACAGCAAAGGGTCTGAATACTT
This sequence comes from Oncorhynchus kisutch, assembly GCF_002021735.2. Taxonomy (NCBI): domain Eukaryota; kingdom Metazoa; phylum Chordata; class Actinopteri; order Salmoniformes; family Salmonidae; genus Oncorhynchus; species Oncorhynchus kisutch. The sequence continues at coordinate 27,029,792 of NC_034191.2, forward strand.
ATGTAAATTAGGTATATGTTGATTATCAATACATTTGCAAAAAAAAAAAAAAAAAATGTTTTTGCTTTGTCATTATGGGGTATTGTGTGTGGATTGATGAGGAATTGTTTTTATTTTAGAATAAGGCTGTAACATATTAAAATGTGGAAAATGTCAATGGGTCTGAATACTTTCCAAATGCACTGTATACACAAAAGTATGTGGGCACCCCTTCAAATGAGTGGATTTGGCTATTTCAGCCACACCCATTGCTGACAGGTGTATAAAATTGAGCACACAGCTAGCATACGACAACATTCTAGACAACTCTGTGCTTCCAACTTTGTGGCAACAGTTTGGGGAAGGCCCTTTCCTGTTTCAGCATGACAATGACCCCATGCACAAAGCGAGTCCATACAGAAATGGTTTGTCGAGATCGGTGTGGAATAACTTGATTGGCCTGCACAGAGCCCTGACCTCAACCCCATCAAACACTTTTGGGATGAATTGGAACGCCGACTGCGAGCCAGGCCTAATCGCTCAACATCAGTGCCCGACCTCACTAATGCTCTTGTGGCTGAATGGAAGCAAGTACCCGCAGCAATGTTCCAACATCTAGTGGAAATCCTTCCCAGAAGAGTGGAGGCTGTTATATCAGCAAAGGGGGGACCAACTCCATATGAATGCCAATGATTTTGGAATGAGATGTTCAACAAGCTGGTGTCCACATACACTACATGACCGAAAGTATGTACCATATAGGAGGAAAATAAATACCTGAGGGAGTGACAGGGGCCTTTGGCTCTTCTGCTACAAATAGCATCTCTGGAGGGGGTGCTATCTGAAATTACTTCTCATTTCCTGTCACTGGCTAATTAATCATTTGCAGACATGAAATCAAGATTTAAAGGATTATGGTCCACAAGCTAATATTGGGGTTGATTTAATGGTGTTACTTCAGTTTCGGTCATTTAACAGTCATAAAGGTGGACTCAGGGACCATGTCTTGGTTATGATGTATGTTCTGAGACAGCTATGCTATGGCATATTAAAGAAATAGTTATGCTTAAGGTCTATTTGAAATGTCTTCCTGGGTCATACGACTGTAATAAGTGCATTTCCTTCAAGCTCGTTTGGTAATACTGGTAAGACAACCACATTTAGATTCAGTGTGACAGAAAATGTTTCTATTGATGCACCTAAAGTTAAAGTTTAAAATAAGTGAAAAACAAGTCAATACAAATGTAAGCCTTTAACCTGAGTTTTGGCCAGAGTAGTTGCTGCAGCTCTGTTTTATGTTCACACGTTCAGACTGCACATTCAGTCTTCTACATGGGACAGATTTAGAGACTACTCAGAGAAAAAAAGCCATGAAAAGTCATCACACAGTCTAATAAACTGTGAATTAAACCCCAGTTTCTTTGTTTTCAAATCTCCCACCCTGTGTTTATGCAATTTACCACCCTGCACCAGGCTTAATCTTTAACAGCAAAGCAACCTGCTCGATGCCATTATTACACTTTAATATAGCCCTGCTCCTGCAACTCATCCAGAAAGCTAAAGCCAGGCGAGCTCATTGTGCTGCCAGGGCCACTTATATCAGGCCTGCTTCATGTGCTCCTCCTCCTCCTTACTCCCCCCTACCCATGAGCCAATGCAAATGACAGTAACAGCTTGGACGTGACAGTAATTGCAAGTGGTGCGAGCTCTGCTCCAAGGCCAGGCATGAAGGCAGATGAAGGCCGGGAGGAGTGCTGCCAGGCCTCTTTGAGGACACTGCGTCTCCCGTATGCACGAGTAGACAGTGGAAAGAGAGGAGGCTCACAACCAGTTTCTCATCTGCCTGCAAATCCCATGGTGCACTCTCACTATGTACTTAACGAAAGGAAAGCAGTAGGCTGGGCTCCTTCTTTCATGGTCTTGTTTACTCCATCACACAGTTGGACACCAATACTGCCTGGATGAGATATTGGCCATCTCATTGATCATAGCACCAATACACTGAACAGGCAACATTTAGAAGTAATAGAAGCTTTTGAACAATGAGACTGAGGATAGTGAAATACATTCTTATGCAAAGCTGGCATACCACAAGTGTCATTAACTTGACTGACGAACACATAACAAATCTTGTGTTGGGAAAACCACCACTTTTTCATCTACAGTACATCAATGCAATAAGGCAATGTTTCACCACAGTTCCTTGATAGTAGTGCAACATTACGGTTATATTAGCCAGTTGACCCTTTTATACTACTGAAACGATATCCATTAGATCTAAAAACATTATTCATAACCATTTACATACATATTCATACATGTAGTATTATTAAACTTTGAAAGGAAATATGACAAATCTGTTATATTAGTGGGGTTGAATGAGATTACAGAGATATCTATCATAACTGGCTATTACATGTCACCATATCAGGGACTTCAGAAGAGTTTGGAGAACCGTCTCTGTTCCTGTTGGTGTCTGAGGGGAAGAATGAATCACGGACATCTCAGAGGAGTAGAAAGACAGCAACCACATGATAAACAACAAACAGTCACCAATGCATCTGAAAAAGCCCACGAACATCTAAATGAGTCGGTGGTGGATCAGATAAGGCAGCTTCAGTGAGTCCGTTACGTTCTGCATGTGTTCACCATGACCAGATATTAATCAGTTGTGACTGAGTAAGAGGAAACAGCAAGAGGTCCATTTTAGAATCCACTGAGCTCCCCCTGTGTCACTGTCACACAACCATTGCGTCTGGTTTGGTGTTATGCTTTTCATGTGATGTGATGTTACCTGAAAGCTCACCTAAGATAGAGGCATATTCTAACCAATTAATTCACCACTAAGAATGTTCCTGAAATTACTCCATTTCATTTGCTATTCCCCAGATTCAGTGTGATACAGCTGGCATATGGTTTTAATTTGGTGGATGATTAGTGGACAGATAACAGGGATTGAGCCCAGCAGAGAGTGGATGTGTCCCAAATGGCAGCATATAGGGCACTGTTAAGTGACTATGGTGCAATTTGAGATAAAAATTGTGTCTTGTCATCATGGCAGACCTGAACCCCCCTGAGTACACCTTAAGCCTCCCCTTTACAGGTTATTACTCAGCCTCGCACAGCCTCGCTCAGCTTCGCACTTCCTCGCTCAGCCTCTCAGTCACCTCAATCTCGCTCAGCCTCTCATACTTGGTATTCCAGGAACTAGAGAGGGAAAGGCTCAGATTACTGTGAAGGGGAGAGATCTGACCACACAACGTGAGATGGGAGGAGGAAAAGGAGGAGAGGAGAGGAGAGGAGGAGAGAACTGGGTAATGTAATGTCGCTGAGTCTTACCCTTTCTGCTTAATTTGCATTGGGAGTGTTTTAGGGATGATACCTCAACTTAACCTCTGCCATAATCCTGCTATGCTCTGATTCTTGATTAAACACTCATATTTACTACCTGCTTACAGAGCACTGACTGTAGGCTTAGCTGTAGGCCTCGATTAATGTGAGTAGAGATGAACTGGGAGTAGTTCTCTACCTGTTATGCATGTTATTATCACCTGCACCATCCCTGACAACTATTAAACTGCAGACAAAAGAACAGCTGCACCAAAGATGTTAAACAAATACGAATGGACCAGAATGGCTTCATACAGACATTAATAAATTACTTTAATTTGACATGAAAGGATATAAAGTAAAACATACATTCCTTGACAATGCCTAGTTAAAAATGGAAGCATTTCTTATGACACAAACCCAGCAGAAAGTCCTATGGTGCAAGGAAATATGCAGAGGCATCCATAAAGCATGGCTATTGCAGACGTTGCTTGTTAGCAGAAGGGGCGGGTGTGTGTGTGTGGCAGGGTGTGCGAATGTGTACAGGGTGGGGTGTGTGCACTAGCTAAACTCAGCTCAGCTCACAAGCTGGCTAATTAGCATTGCCCTCTCATTCCCTTTGAGCAGGGGAGTGGGAGACATCATATTTCTTTGTTAGAAGCATTGTGTGTCCCCTCTGACCACAGAAACCACAGGAGTTCTGACCACAGGGGGTCACAGAGTAGACAGCGTAATCCACCATCCCCACCAGCCCCCTGTGGGAATGGCCACCAGCTAGCTCTCCCTTCCCTAACCAACACCCTCAGCTCAGACAACACTACTGGTATCACATACACCTATTGGATCATCATTTACTTTAAGCAATAGTTACTGTGCAGTGACATTTTCAGGCTACATGTCTGGTCCCGACTCCAGTCAGAAGACAGATGTTATGGAGGAAACAGGTGTGTATTGCACAGCTCTTTGAAGCACACTCTGATCTCTGGCTGGTTGCACTCTGAAGACACAGCAGAGATGATTCAACTGGATCCTCTGGTGTACTACGGCTTTAATTAATAGGCTCATATTACATATTATTTAGACAGTGAAAATTGCCTTTACATCTCTCCTATATTTGGGGTTTATTTGCAAAAAGAGAGCCCTGGTCTGTTTGGGCTTTGTCAAAGTAGCAGAACAGGCCATTTTAATAATTGGTCATGCACCGGTGGCTTTGATGGAACAGTTTGTTGTTTTGTGTGTGTGTGTGTTTTTTGTAGCTGGAACAGCTGTTTCCCAACTACCAGTTATCTTCATAAGGCTGCCTCTGAAGGCCTGTGATGATGCACTCTCTCCCGAAAGAGAGAGCTCGCTTCCGCAATGTGAAAAGTTGCCCCGGGTAAGGGAAGAACAGACTGAAACTGTTCAAGTCAATTCGCAGTGGCTCGGAAAAGAAGGCGTGGGGAGGGTTGCAAACAGCCTGGGCTACTCACCAGATATTAAGCTCTGGTCTCCATGGCAGAAATCACATGGGTATAGGCATCCCGTCTCTCTTGCAGTCAGTCAGTCAGTCACAGCTCTGAGAATAGAACGACACCCACTGGCATTAGAGGCCTGGGAACATAAGATACCATCTCTGGTTAAAACAGTGTTACATTGTAACTGAGGCTAAACTAAGTTGATTGAACACATTGTTTGAGGTTGGTCATCTGGCCACTCAATATTATTAGAAAAAAAGACAGAACTCCCAAAGATAAGCAGTGAGACATTCATAATTTAATTGGCTTATATGTACTCCTTTTAAACTTGGCAGCTTTGGTGAAGATATGAGCCCTGATCTGATTGTAAGGCAATGGAAGAAAGAAACACAAACAGAAGGAAATATATGGGAGAAAAGTGAGTTGGAGACACAATGACTATGGCTGTGTATCCCATCATGAATATTTCATTGCATTATTGTAGCTGATGAAGAACAAAGTGTAAAGAGGCGCATTATGAAACATTTATCATGTTTTGACAAGAGCTTTGGAATCTATCTATCCCTGTGCTACAAAACATACCGGATTCTTCTTCTTTCCTGATGAAGTTTTTAAAAGAGAACAGAGGTGATTAACTTTATTGGCTTTATACCCATAAACTGTAGCAAATTTCCCCTTATGATAAATCACCAGACTCCACGAGAACGTACACCTGTGCTAAAGACTAGCTTAGGATACCATTTTATTGCTAGAAACAAATAAAAAACTTCAGAGGTATTGCAAGGTCGTAAGTCTTCGGTTTTCTCACTTGTCTCTAAAATTTAAACCACCTACTGTACATGACATGTCCCAAGTCCGGCAGCAGAGGAGGTTGCATGCAATGCTACATAGATTACCATATTACTCTCATTCATCTGCACAGAGCCCCTCATGCATGAAAACAGAATTCTCCACTCAGGTTTGCCATCTATTTGTATTTAGAATGGGGTTTGAGGGTAGTCCTCTCAAGCTATAATTTCATCCAATGAAGTATTTATGATGGAAGCTTTTTGTTAGTGTTAAGTTCAGTCCCACCTTCTGTAATCTAATTCCACTTAGAGACTTTGCATCACATAGGAGAGAAGGTTACAAGGAAACAATGGAAGACTGACTATGACCTTATGTCATTATTGAGCAAGCAATTAGTACAGTAAACAATTGGAGGGTGACAATTCATAATCATACCCTCATGCATATTATCTATTCTATTATCTGCATCTGGCAGCCATTGTTTCAAGTCTGTCTTCTAATCTACAGCTTACTTATCCTGTGTAACATTACAGGGGTGTGACAAGTACAGTACTTGACTGGTGCATGAAGTTGACATTTTGTTTTCTAACATGTCCTTGGATTTTCCACAATGGGCTCAACAACAGATTTCCCTGTTTTATCGCTGTCTCTCAGCCACCCCATCACCTGGCTCACACTGATACGTCCTGTAGGGTCAGGTAAAGACAAGCCCTCCTGTCTGTCTTTATCTCCATTCACCCTCTCCTAGTCTCCTTCACTATATCAAAGCCATTCCCCTTTCATCCTTCAGATGTTCACCTTCTTTCCACCTGCAGTTCCCTCCTATGAAGTAGAAAGATAAATAATCCTTCAATGGTGGGCTACGTTTGGCCAATGGACAGATTCTGTCAAGTAATTATCCATCACTGTGCTTCTTCTCCTTTGGACTGAGACAGTCAGATGCTAGAAAGGCAGTCCTTTCCCTTTTTACTCCTCATCTGCCAACCCTCCTACTAAGAGTGCAGCGGACTTCTCTCACACCGTTACGTTCTGTCCATCAACCACTCTGAACCATGTATAGGAGTGTCGTGGAAACAGGGACAGACAGTTCAGATCAGAATATGAACAGATGAGGAAGCATCACTTCACTGACCACACTCGGTCTCAGGTAACACATCTCGTTATTTGTTATTTTATTACTTTTTATTTTTTACTTTATTTATTTAGTAAATATTTTCTTAACTCTGTATCTTGAACTGCATTATTGGTTAAGGTCTCGTAAGTGACTGTCCCGCCCTGACCTGAGATATCTCGGTTTTCTTTATATTTTGGTTAGGTCAGGGTGTGACTAGGGTAGGTAGGTAGCCATTTCCCTTTGGTGTTTGTGGGATCTTGTCTATGTGTAGTTGCTTGTCAGCACTCGTTTGTATTGCTTCACGGTTCGTTTTGTTATTTTGTTAGTTTGTTCAGTGTTCATTCTTTAAAGAAATAAGAATGTACGTATACGACGCTGCGCCTTGGTCCGATCCTTATAACGAACATGACAGTGACCATTACACGGTATAGTCTACACCTGTTGTATTCGACACATGTGACAAATAACATTTGTTGTGATTTGAGATTTGCACTGTCTATTATCCTGAAATCTTTAAGACAACTTTTAAAACTTTCAAAAAGGCATTAGGCTTACTGTAAAATAATGTCAAATATGCTGTATGTTGATGATTCATTTATTTGCATAAAAATGGGTATGCTTCATCCAAACAAACCCCGCTGAAAGGCATCTATACCTATAATTGGGAAATCTACATATACAATAAAGGCCTGTCTTAGTTATTCTGCCTCACAGTAGCTCCTGCTTCCGTTTCTGGCAGAGAGAAAACAGACAAACTGTTGGGAGGACAGTGGATTTTAATCCACTGGGATATTGTCTCTTCCTAAAGAAGGTAAAACTAAAAGGCCTCAGGTGATAGTCTGTCAGATCCTGCTGATCTCATTTAAGGACAAAAAAAAATGCCTTCAAGCCCAAATCAATTATAGATATCTTTACCAAATACATACTGTACATAGCCTACACATTGTAGGGAGCCTATACTCTCCATCTCTCTAAACTACACCATCCAGGTATCGACAGAACAACCCCTTAGCTTGCCATGAGGTAAAATAGGACCCGGGCCTCATAGTCTTTCATGATATGGGAAATCAATTTCTAAATAACCATGTGACGCACATTCTGTGTATTCATCACGGAATCGAATTATTCTTCAATTGCCTCGGTGGGGTAAAAGGTCTTGTTTAGAATGTCATATTTTAGCAGGTGTTTCCCTCCTCACCTGTCCCTAACTGCCTGAAATGAAGACAAGCAATAAAGCAGAAGCTCCAGCTGTAACAAGCTCCTGAAAGGACACTCTCAAAGTCAGGATGACTCAGCACTGGACACAATGAGCCATTTGATCAGGGAACAGTGGGAGTGGTATTACGGTATAGAGTTGACAGATAAGATGTAGCAAAGGTAAAGTCAAGCTTAACCACAATGTAACAATAACACCTTTTTCCAAGGGGCAGCTACTACTTGTTCAGGCTTTAATTGTTTACTGTACAGAACTGTGAATTAATGCAGTGGTGCAAAGTACAAATACTTTAAAGTACTACTTAAGTAGTATTCTGGGGTATCTGTACTTTACTATTTATATTTTTAAGAACTTTTACTTCACTATATTCCAAATTAAAATAATGTACTTTTTACTCCATACATTTTCTCTGACACCCAAAAGTACTTATTACATTGTGAATGTTTAGCAGGACAGGAAAACGGCCCAATTCACACACTTATGAAGAGAACATTCTTGGTCATCCCTACCTCCTCTGATCTAGCGGACTCACTAAACACAAATGTGTCATTTGTAAAGTATGTCTGAGTGTGCCTCTGGGTATCCGTAATTTAAAAAATAAAAAATAAAATTGTACTGTCTGGTTTGTTCAGTATAAGGAATTTGAAATTATTTATAGTTTTACTTTTGATACTTACGTATATTTAAGTAATTACATTTACTTTTGATACTTAAGTATATTTAAAACCAAATACTTTTAGACTTTTAATCAAGTAAAATCTTTCAAATTTGGAAAAACTTTACGACCTTATTCTAAAATGTATTAAATAATTTTTTTCACTCATGAATCTACACACAATACCCTGTAATGATAAAGCAAAAACTGCTTTTTAGAAATGTTTGCAAATGTATTAAAAATAAAAAAAACTGAAATATCACATTTACATAAGTATTCAGACCCTTTAATCAGTACTGTGTTGAAGCACCTTTGTCAAAGATTACAGACTCAAGTCTTCTTAGGTATGATGCTACAGGCTTGTCACACCTGTATTTGGGGAGTTTCTCCCATTTTTCTCTGCAGATCCTCTCAAGCTCTGTCAGGTTGGATGGGTAGCATCCTAGCACAGCAATTTACAGATTTCTCCAGAGACTTTCGATCGGGTTCAAGTTCTGGGTTCTGGCTGGGCCACTCAATGACATTCAGAGACTTGTAGCCACTCCTGCGTTGTCTTGGCTGTGTGCTTAGGGTTGGTTTCCTGTTGGAAAGTGAACCTTCGCTCTGGAGGAGGTCTTCATCAAGGGTCTCTCTATACTTAGCTCCATTCATCTGTCCTTGATCCTGACTAGTCTCCCAGTCCCTGCTGCTGAAAAACATCCCCACAGCATGATACTGCAACCTCCATGCTTCACCGTAGGGATGGTGCCAGGTTTCCTCCAGACGTGATGTTTGGCATTCAGGCCAAAGAGTTCATTCTTGGTTGCATCAGACCAGAGATTCTTGTTTCTCATGGTCAGAATCTTTAGGTGCCTTTTGGCAAACTCCAAGCACGCTGTCATGTGCCTTTTACTGAGGAGTGCCACTACCCTTCCCTGGATCTGTGCCGCAACACAATCCTGTCTCGGAGCTCTACAGACAACTCCTTCAACCTCATGGCTTGGTTTTTGTTCTGACATGTACTGTCAACTGTGGAACCTTATGGGTGTGTGCCTTTCCAAATCATGTCCAATCAATTTATTTTACCATAGATGGACTCCCATCACTCCCATCAAGTTGTAGAAACATCTCAAGGATGATCAACGAAAACAGGATGCACCTGAGCTCAATTTCGAGTCTCATAGCAAAGGGTCTGAATACTTATGTAAATAAGGTTTCTTTTTTATATATACATTTGCAAACATTTCTAAAAACCACATTTTCCTTTGTCATTATGGGGTATTGTGTTTAGATTGACGAGAAAAATAAATAATTGTATCCATTTTAGAATAAGGCTGTAACATAACAATATGTGGAAAAAGTCAAGGGGTCAGAATACTTTCCGAATGCACTGTATGGGTAATTTTCCACCACTGGATTAACGTTGGGACATCGCAGCATCAGAAACACAGGTAGGACATCAATCAAATTAAGTATTCAATGATTTTCTGCAACATAATATGACCTCTATCAAATTTGTATTGCGTCTAACAAATAGGTTGTTAGTAACATTAATGCTCCCAATCTGTCAGGATTTTAAGAAGATGCCACTGAAATAAATCTGTTTAGATACTTGAAATCTGTTTCAAAGTTGGTCCCTCTCATTTGAAGTTAATTACATTATTCCATGGCAGGCACGATCATGTCTTCCTGACGACTTACAAAGTGCTAAGTGTTTGATGTCATAGAGAATGCTTAGTGTAAACTGGAAGACAAACAACCTCCGACCAGTAATGATTACTGAGGCCAAGCAGCCATTTTGGGTAGATGTTGTGCTGATAATCCACTATAGTTCCCCTCTAATGAGTCCCAATAGGTATCTTAGAGGGGCATGGTGGTTGTCAGCCCAATCTTTATTTGAGGTGGGACTAGAATATGTTTTCCCCTGAAATTGCTTGTAGATGCAGTTTGATTGGTTAATAGCTTTTTGTATTAGCTTTGACCAACCTTTGACATTAAAGGTCAAGTTAAAGCTAACGGCCAATGTGCTAGCCAATCAATAGCCATGAATCTGGTGCAGGGCCAGGGTTAAGAGCCCTTTAGAGAGCTCTACATAAAGGAGGAAAGGACTTTTATAAATTGCATCTCAATGACAATTTGGATTCTTAGTTATGGTTATATTGAGTTTAAATCCAAATGGTGCTATACTTGTGTATATGTGTGTGTCAGATTTGGCACACACAGAGAATAATGCCTTCTCTTCTTAATTTGAGTAGGTTTTGCATTTCTGGCCCTGGTGCACTTGGAAGACTCCAGAGAATGATTCAAGCAGGCATCAGCGATAGTTCTGCCAAAATCTTGTATACCTCTGCCAGTAGGGCATAGCTTGCTTCCAACACAAACAGCCCAGCATTGTAACAATCCAAAGCAGCTGTTTAAATCATCTAATGAATTGTTACAGTAAATTAACATAATATCAACTAGTTTAGGTGCAATTTAGACATTTTCACCAGTTTATTCTGGGAGATATGAGGGTAAAGGAGTTTTTTTGGGGGGGGTAATTCTCAATTGAGCATATGAGTTAAAATAAATGGCCTCATAGTTTAGATGTTCTGTTGCAACTATTTAAGAGTGTTCTCTTGATGTCTCTGAGGAGTACTGTTTTGGCCTGTCTACCAAATTACTCTTTTCCCCAGTTTACAGTATGATTATCCCGGGGCAACACGCTGTCCTTCCGTATAAAAATCAAGCTACATTTTCATGTAAGAACAAATTGCTTGAGCGGATTATATTTCACATTTACCTAATTCCCACAAGATGCTTTTGTAATTTTCTACAGATTATGTGTGTAATCTTTTCCACAGGCAGGTCTTTGAATGTTAAACGCAGGCTGTGGTTAGTTCTACCAGTATCACAGTAATACCTGGCATATTGTGATTTGCAGGGAGATGCTCTTGCCAGATCAATAGGACAAAAAAGCATCTGAGGCATCTTGACATTTCAAACAAAATCGCGGGCCCTTAATTGCGTTTTTCCAGATCATTAGCGGAAAGACATTACAGGGGATTGTTAAACCACCAGAGGTACATGTGCTTGTGATTACATGCACAGATGTCAGAGAAAACATGCTCCAAATACATCTGTCATGCTTCTGCAATAGTACCACAAGGTAGGCTACTTAGTTGTTCCCAGTAAATACCACTGCACCACCACATGAACCCTAACTAACATAGCTACTTTATTGGTCAAAATTTAGGTTTATTTTCCCCTCTCACAAACAAATGTAGAGCCTCCTGGTTTGATATTAATATTCACATCACATTCCACCAACTCAGCAGAAATGTGCCAAACATCATAAATGCAAAATAGGTCAGGACGAAGAGTGGTATGAAATTTGATTTATTGTACAATTCTCATTTTCATGGCCCGATGAATGAACGCGTGAGTCAATAAGAAGAATCAGAGGAGATCACCCAGAAAGAGGGAACTTTCGGTCATAAAGAACAGTCTTCTGTGATGTCCTCTGAGGCTGGATTGTTGTCTGAATGTGTGGTCAGCATGCTTTCTGATCACAGTAATTGTATCACACTTTCATATTCAATGCAGATATAATACTGTAAGTTGGGGCAGTTCCTGTACGGTAGGATAAGCTTTTACGACTCCCTTGCTTGGCCCATTGAGCTTTAACTTGAGGACGCAGCTATGCTCTATGATACTTAAGTGATTTTGTGGTTCAGTGACTCCTTATAATCATATGGCATGGCACTTCTACTTCTAGGAACATTTATTTGTTACGGAGGGCTAATACATGCAACACAATTTAACCTGCGTCCATTCATTTTCTAATCATTTCATCAAGTGTAATTTTATACAGTCCCTATAGTATAGCAGCCTATACTTTTAACTCCATCTTGTTTTTGGTCTTACACTCTACAGACTATGGTATACCTGCACTCCATAACATGGGATTTATTTTACACACTGACATAGGAATGGATTTCCTATCAACATTTAAATGAGGGTTTTCTTCATAAAAAGCTGTTGTGCTTTTTATGTTGCAAAACGACATTGCCCCATGTTCACAAATTCATATATGGAGATTACCTGGATTAGTGAGACAACTATTAGCATTGACATAGTGTCGGACATATCCTGTTACATACCATCCTGAAGGGGGGGGGAAAGCTTCAGTTGACACCATCCCTGGTTAATCCCCTGGCAGGGATCAATGAAACAGAATGTTGAGTCCCAGGCAGCTCACAGACGACCAGACTGGTTGAGTGGGAAAGAAATGACTTTCAGTGTCTCTACATAAGGACATGCTATTTAAAGATGTTCCCCTCCACAGTAATCCTTCATAGTACTCCTTTACTGAATGAACACTGTATTCTAACACAGAGCCTCCATCATAGCCCCAGCATTGCCAAATGAATGTGACAACTTCTGTAAACAAGGGCAGAGACTATCGACGAACCCTCCTTGCTAATGAAGCCAGATAAATCTCCCTGCTCTGCTCTCTGAGTCTCTGTGTGTAAACAATGTTAGAGCTGCTCCTGTGCTCTGTCAGACCTGTCACACTGACAGCCTGTGCAACTGCTCAAGACTAAATCATATGCACAACACCAACCAACCTAAGAGAAGCTGGGTGATGCTGCTGGGAAAACACAACAGCTTATCATTTCCTATCCTCATGAAAAGGCAAAAAAAAAGTATGTTGCTGCTCTAGAATATTCATGGTTTGTGTAATTTGAAGTCCTCCACTTCTATATTTATAGCATTTTTGTCAAAACACATTAGTTTTGTGTCTGTCAAGACAAGAAGAAGGATGAACACAGAGGAGATCAGAGTCTGCTCACTCTGATCTGATAATTAGCAATACACCAAAGCAGGAACAAAGGCAGCTCATCTTAAAAGTAGAAAGCAGAGCTAGCGACAATCTGATTTCCCCCTTTATCTGCTTGTTTTCCTCCCAAACACTAGCTCCCAAACTGGCACAAGATCAGGAACGTTCTTTAGCAGCCGTATTACCTGTCAACAAGTTCGCAATCCAAACTAATATGGTTACTTTTTTTCCTAGCTCACAATTGAATCTCTCTCAGTTAAACTCCTCTAGCATCCCATTTGGCAAAGTTAGCTACACAACTTGTGACATAAATATGAGATAAACGTCACATAGAAATTCACCATTACTGTAATTTTGGTTTATGTGGCTCATATATAATGCAAGTACCTTCCCCAAAACAAAGAAAAACAAAAACAGATCCCCAGCACCCTCAGCGCTAACCCCCTGCCACTGAGAATTAATAATACAGTTCAAGACGCATTGGAAACTAGAATGAGTCCCCTAAGTGCCCATGTGGTCTAATTTGTCTGAGTAAAATTGAAATCACTGCTTAAATCTTACAGTGAAAAACTAACTTTAAAGATGCTGCAGTTCTCTGAGTTTAATTGGGTAGTAGCTTTCATGCACTTGACAGTCATTTCAAATTCCATTTCACTTCACGTCCTGACCTTAGTTCCTTTTGTATGTTTCTATTTTAGGGGTGTGAGTTGGGGTGGGCATTCAATGTTTTTGTTCTATGTTTGGTATTTCTATGTGTTTGGCCTGGTATGGTTCCCAATTAGAGGCAGCTGTCAATCGTTGTCTCTGATCGAGAACCATACTTAGGTAGCCTGTTTTCCCACTCTTGTTTGTTGGTGGTTGTTTTCTGTTTAGTGTATGTCACCATGCAGAACTGCTTTGTTTCTTCCATTCACTTTGTTATTTTGTTTTGTGTGTTCAGTTAATAAATGAACATGGACACTTACCACGCTGCGCATTGGTCCGATATTCAAATCAAATCAAATTGATTTATATAGCCCTTCGTACATCAGCTGATATCTCAAAGTGCTGTACAGAAACCCAGCCTAAAACCCCAAACAGCAAGCAATGCAGGTGTAGAAGCACGGTGGCTAGGAAAAACTCCCTAGAAAGGCCAAAACCTAGGAAGAAACCTAGAGAGGAACCAGGCTATGTGGGGTGGCCAGTCCTCTTCTGGCTGTGCCGAGTATTCCATACTCGTCGTCAGATGACGAAGAGATCCATTACATCAACCCCCAACAATATTCCCTAAGATGTTACTGAAACAGAGGTGTAGGTGCCAGAAAAAAGCAATCGCCTACTCAACCATTTTTTTTTTACAATACATTTTGTTTTCTTTCATAGCTCAGATTGTATAAAAGGTTGAAAACTTGGGCAGAGTTTAAAGTCTTACTACCACTGTACATGTTCCGTAGATGCAGCTGAGGCTTTCTACAGTACACCATATTATCCATTTTATTTAGGTAACATAGAGTACAAGCGAGCATCCTGTTTATAAGAAGTCATCCAGTAGTATCATCCCTCCTGATCCTATGCACTCAAGCACACTTATCTGTGAATGTATTATTGATATAGCTGGGAGATAACACGACACTGAGGTCTTACAGATCCATCTCGCTCAGAAAGGAGCATCTCAGTAGGGAACCTCAGTCTAAGTCCTCCATGTACACTTCAACAGTGGTAAACATATGTACCAGAGAGTGTGAGGTGGAACAAGTCAACTCCAGGAGGGTACAGTGGGCCTTTATTAAATGTTAAAGTGGGCCTCAAATATGCTCATTGTTTCTCGCGATTGTATAATACAGGAGGGTAGCTATAGAACATATATTCTACTCTTTATCAAGCCTTCAGAGATTCCCCCCAACAGATTCCCCCCAAGTGCTTCACCAGAATGAAATGGGTTATGTCAAGTATCCAGAACAGATGTGGATGTTTTGGGGGTTATAATGTGTTTGCACCAGAGCCTCTGCACTTGATGGAAAGCAAAAGACTTGACAAGCTGTTTCATTCTCGTACTTTATGTGACTTGGCATGCATATTTTCTCCGATTTTAACAACTGTTATCCCTATGTGATTTGGATAGTGAGGAAATATACACTCACTGGCCAGTTTATTAGGTACACTCATCTAGTACAGGGTCGGAACCCCTTTGCCCCAGAACGGCCTTGGGGAGTGAATTATTTGGGGAGTGGTTTCTACAAGGTGTGGCGTTCAAACTTTGCTCAATTGGTATCAAGGGACATAACATGTGACAGGAAAACATTCCCCACACCATTGTAACGTTCACCCTGTTTCACAGCAATAACATCTTCATAAAACACATTCAAACTATAGAAAACTGAAAAGTACTAAGTTACAGAGAAACTGAAGCCTTAGAATTTCTGAGTACTCCTTAAGTATGTAAATGGAACAAAACAATCACCCAGAAATATTATAGTGCAAAACTCTAAATTATATTAAACAACGTTCAGGCCCAGACAACAAAAACAATGAGTCCATAACTTTTCACAATGAGCCTGTCACACGCTGACCTTAGAGATCCTTTTTATGTCTCTATTTTGGTTTGGTCAGGGCGTGAGTTGGGGTGGGCATTCTATATTTTGTTCTATGTTTTCTATTTCTGTGTGTTAGGCCGGGTGTGGTTCTCAATCAGGGGCAGCTGTCTATCGTTGTCTCTGATTGAGAACCATACTTAGGTAGCTTTTTCCCACCTGTGTTTTGTGGGTAGTTGTCTTGTGTCTATCTGCACCGGACAGAACTGTTTAGTTCGTTCTCTTCGTTGGTTTTTGTTCATCGGTGTTCAGGTCAAATAATAAAGATGATCATGTACCACGCTGCACCTTGGTCCTCCACTCCTTCCAACAGCTGTTACAGAGTCTGTAACTAAAGCACCCAATAATTGTCCGTTCATCCGTTCACCCAAATCCGAAAGAAATCTGATCCAGCCATGACACAGTGATAAGAGCCAGAACTCAAAGTCATAACGCCAAAAAAAAAACGAACTTCCACAGCCTTAAAAAAAGTAAAGAAATATTGGCGTGGCAACAAAAACAACACGGAACAAAGATTGAGCTCACCGTGACGTAAGTGATCCTCCTTCGCACCGATGACTTCGATCGTTCAACAACTGCCTGTAAAATCCAAGGGGATATCGGGTATACTCCACTGGTTAGAGATGCGCGTCGGAACAGGTACACATAACACGTATTCCAGACACATATCAGCGATCTGAACCAACACTTTAAATAACAATTTCTCTACAAATGATCCTAGGTTCCAAACAGGAACCTAGGTCCCAAACAGGCTCCCCAGGAGCGGCATTACTCTCCTTTTCCCTGGTGAAAAACTCATTATCACCCATTTTCTCCCATACAGCATTGACAGAGCGTAATAGACCTTACATACCCTTAGTGTCAGTTCACTTTTGTCTCCTTTGTAAATGCCTACAGAGTGTGTAAAATGTGTTACACCATTACAACCAGCCTGTACCGCTGACACCAGGCCATGGACTCATGTTGCTTACTCCAAATCCTGGCAGGAACCGGATTCGTCAGAGGAGGCGATGGTTTTCCACTCCTCAATTGTCCAGTGTTGTTTTTAATTGATAGGAATGGAACCCGGTGTGGTCATCTGCTGCAATAGCCCATCCGTGACAAGGACCGATGTGTGGTCATCTGCTGCAATAGCCCATCTGTGACAAGGACCGATGTGTGGTCATCTGCTGCAATAGCCCATCTGTGACAAGGACCAATGTGTGGTCATCTGCTGCAATAGCCCATCCGTGACAAGGACCGATGTGTGGTCATCTGCTGCAATAGCCCATTTGTGACAAGGACCGATGTGTGGTCATCTGCTGCAATAGCCCATCTGTGACAAGGACCGACGAGTTATGCATTTTAAGACACTGTTCTCCACACCATTGTTGTACTGCGTCGTTATTTGCCTCTTTGTGGCCAGCCTGTTAGCTTGTACGATTCTTGCCATTCTCCTTTTACCTCATCACCGAGCTGTTTGCCAACAGGACTGCCGCTGACTGGATGCTTTTTGTTTGTTGCACCATTCTCGGTAAACCCTAGACACTGTTGTGCATGAAAAGTCCAGGAGGCCGGTATTTTCTGAGGTATTGGAACTGGCGCGCCTGGCACCGATGATCATACCACTCTCAAAGTCACTTAGGTCACTTGTTTTGCCCATTCTAATGTTCAATCGAACAGTAACTTAATGCCTCGACGCCTGTCTGCCTGCTTTATATAGCAAGCCACGGCCACGTGTTTGTAGGAGCGAACAATTTTCAGGGTGGTGAACCTAATAAACTGGCCACTGAGTCAACAAAACAAAGGAGATGATTGTGGACTTCAGGAAACAGCAGAGGGAGCACCCCCCTATCCACATCGATGGGACAGTAGTGGAGAGGGTGGTAAGTTTTAAGTTCCACGGCGGACACATCACGGACAAACTGAATTGGTCCACCCACACAGACAGCGTCGTGAAGAAAGCACTCACAAACTTCTACAGATGCACAATCGAGAGCATCCTGTCGGGCTGTATCACCGCCTGGTACGGCAACTGCTCCGCCCACAACCGTAATGCTCTCCAGAGGGTAGTGAGGTCTGCACAACGCATCACTGGGGGCAAACTACCTGCCCTCCAGGACACCTACACACCCGATGTCACAGGAAGGCCATAGAGATCATCAAGGACAACAACCACCCGAGCCACTGCCAGTTCACCCCGCTATCATCCAGAAGGCGAGGTCAGTACAGGTGCATCAAAGTAGGGACCGAGAGACTGAAAAACAGCTTCTATCTCAAGGCCATCAGACTGTTAAACAGCCACCACTAACATTGAGTGGCTGCTGCCAACACACTGACTCAACTCCAGCCACTTTAATAATGGGAATTGATGGAAATATATCACTAGCCACTTTAAACAATGCTACTTAATATAATGTTTACATACCCTACATTACTCATCCCATATATATATACTGTATTCTATATCATTTTTTATTTTACCTTTATTTAACTAGTCAAGTCAGTTAAGAACAAATTCTTATTTTCATTGACGGCCTAGGAACAGTGGGTTACCTGCCTGTTCAGGGGCAGAACGACAGATTTGTACCTTGTCAGCTCAGGGGTTTGAACTTGCAACCTTCCGGTTACTAGTCCAACGCTCCAACCACTAGGCTACCCTCCATCTTTATGTAATACATGTATCACTAGCCACTTTAAACTATGCCACTTTGTTTACATACCCTACATTACTCATCTCTTATATATATATATATATATATATACTGTACTCGATACCATCTACTGCATCTTGCCTATGCCGTTCTGTACCATCACTCATTCATATATCTTTATGTACATATTCTTTGTCCCTTTACACTTGTGTGTATAAGGTAGTAGTTTTGGAATTGTTAGGTTAGATTACTCGTTGGTTACTAGAAGCACAAGCATTTCGCTACACTCGCATTAACATCTGCTAACCCTGTGTATGTGACTAATAAATTTGATTTGATTTTGATTTGTATTTGTAAAGAGTCTCAATGTACCTGTTCGTGTAGACTGGAATAGCCTGACTTTAACCTTACACTTCACTGGCTTCCTAGAGAGTATGCTACATGGCGTATAGTTTGACCCCACTATCGGTACCTCACAAATTTGATTCTTCCTCACAGTCCGACACAAGTACTCCATTCCACTCAGAAGTTGCAGGCAATCTTTACTTTTGAGTGCCACAAAAGTCAACAGATGTCCCATGTTGGACCTTCCTATTATGAGGCAATCTAAGTGAGTTTGGCTGTGGGTCAAAGGATAGTGTTGTTCACCACACAGTGAAACATGGGTACTGTGGAGGAGACTGAGCAACAGCTGGGGATGGTGCAGTAAACCACTGAGAGGATGTCACTTACAGTACAGCATTAAGATGATTCATTGAAGTTAACATGCTTGGTTCCTCAAGCTTCAACACTTGAAACCTGCCAAGCATATCTGACGAAAGGTCAGTTCACTCCGATTTATTTGTAGAAAGGAGAGGACACGAGGTGACATGAGTACAGGGGGAATTTAATCAACCTGCTATCCAGATGCTTTAGTCAGGTTCTGCTCTACAAGCAGACTGTTTCAGCGTGAGATGCACATCTGAACATGGCCACTGGTGCATGGCTAATGACCAATAAAGGAATCCTGCACATATTACCATGACAACTTTTAGCAGAACACTGTTTTGGTTGTCAAGGGAAGTGCATATCAATGATTTAAATGTACATTATATGGCTAATTGGGGGCGCTGTGTTGAAGCCACCGTGCCTCCATCTTGGCACTCCCCCACCATTGTAAAACATTTTGGGAAGCTATAGGAAAGCATTTATTAATATCTACATTAGTTTTTGCCACACATGTACTACATTACAGACACCTTAATGCATACTTTTAAATTATATCATGTGAGCTAAAAATAAAAAATATATACAAATATTTTCCTTAAAGTACTATTTTATTTTTCTATTACTGATGTTACTGTCCCCACTACAACCAATAGTTAGGTAAGACATGTAATGTTGTCCTTTAATTGAACTACTGTCAAATTAAATGTATTCCTATGGAGTCCTTCTCCTACTGGGGAGAGCCAATATCTTCGACCGGTGGCTTCGAAGCCTCTCAATGGCCTATACTTAGTATTAGCAATCCAGGGTTTATATACAGTGCCTTCAGAAAGTATTCATACCCCTTGACTTGTACATTTTGTTGTGTTAAAGCCTAAATTCAAAATGGATTCTAAGAAAAAATCTCACCCATCTACACACAATACCCCATAATGAGAAAGTCAAAACATGTTTTTAGAATTTTTTACAACTTTATAAAAAATGTAATACAGAAATATATTGTTTACATAAGTATTCACACCCCTGAGTCATTACATATTAAAATCACCTTTGGCAGCGATTACAGCTGCCAAAGCTCTTAAGCACTTTGCACACCTGGATTGTACAATATTTGCACGTTATTATGGTTGTTGATTGGTTGTTGATCATTGCTAGACAGCGAGTCTTGCCATAGATTTTCAAGCTGATTTAAGTCAAAACTGTAACTACACCACTCAGGAACATTCAATGTTGTCTTGGTAAGCTCCAGTGTATATTTGTATTCATTTCTAACAATTTCTAAAAACATAATTCCACTTTGACATTATGGGGTATTGTGTGTAAGCCAGTGACACAAAATCTCTATTTAATCCATTTTAAAATCTGTCCGTAACACAGCAAAATGTGGAAAAAGTCAAGGAGTGTGAATACTTTCTGAAGGCAGTGTACATCATTGGTGCATACAGATGTAGGATCTGCACAGCAGGAAATGCAAACATGTAGTGTATTCAAGGTTTAAAAAGGCTTATATCATTTGTAATTTCCACTTTAAAATGTCCATTATTTATAATCCACATAATAATTCACATTTCATGTTGCTGCAGGATTATTTTCCTGCTGTAGCACACTGGCTCAAATTAAGACACAGCCAAGGAGGGATCAGACACATTTTCAGATGGGATGCTCTCTGTTAAACACATTTTGCATTCCAGCTTTTGTTGCATTTTTTAAAGAGACTTTTCTGTAAATATACCTCAATGATGTAGCAGCAATTACCAATAATGGGGAAATGTGTGTGAAAAACTGGGCTCCTTCCTCACCTTGGTCTTTTGGAAAAGGATTTAAGCAGTCAGATAGAGTCACAGTAGCAAAGTGATTAGAGGCAATATCGATCCATGTCTTTGGGTAACTTCTCTGTTCAAAGTGAATGGACTACACCTCAATTTGTTTCTTTGGCCCTCCCGATGACTGCATATTTTCCTAAAGCTATTCAACGACAAACAGGATTTAAAAACTGCTCAGCGGCCGTCAGTCGAGCATAGAATGGGATAATGGTTGTCAGCATCAAGGGACTTATTTCTCTACATATGATCCCAGGCAAAACTATTACACCTATAATCATATGATCATATATTTTTTGAAAGTGATAAAGTGCTTGTGACAATTTTACGACCTGTAGTGACTTCACAATGCAGGCCTTACCAGATGGAGAGGAAGGTATTTCACCAAAGCAATAGTGTGCTAGATTTTAAAAAATGTTACTTGAAATGTTTGGGCACCACAACCAGTAGTTAGTATCACATCATAGATTAAATGCACTGTGTATGATAGACTATCACAGGCAGGTACAGTAATTTAAGTACGTGTAAAGGCTGTGGATGATTAAATTTGCACATCAAATGGAGGCGGCTACCTGCTTGCTAACAAATACCCAAATACAGTTGACGTCGGAAGTTTACATACACTTAGGTTGGAGTCAATAAAACTCGTTTTTCAACCACTCCACAAATGTCTTGTTAACAAACTATAGTTTTGGCAAGCCGGATAGGACATCAACTTTGTGCAGGACGCAAGTCATTTTTCCAACAAATGTTTACAGACAGATTATTTCACTTGTAATTCACTGTATCACAATTACAGTGAGTCAGAAGTTTACATACACTAAGCTGTCTTTAAACAGCTTGGAAAATTCCAGAAAATGATGTCATGGCTTTAGAAGCTTCTGAAAGGCTAATTGACATAATTTGAGTCAATTGGAGGATTACCTGTGGATGTATTTCAAGGCCTACTTTCAAACTCAGTTCCTCTTTGCTTGACATCATGGGAAAATCAAAAGAAATCAGCCAAGACCTCCACAATTGTAGACCTCCACAAGTCTGGTTCTTCCTTGGGAGCAATTTCCAAAAGCCTGAAGGTACACGTTCATCTGTACAAACAATAGTACGCATGTATAAACACCATGGGACCACGCAGCTGTCATACCGCTCAGGAAGGAGACGCTTTCTATCTCCTAGAGTTGAACGTACTTTGGTACTTTGGTGAACAGTGCAAATCAATCCCAGAACAACAGCAAAGGACCTTATGCTGGAGGAAACAGGTACCAAAATATCTATATCCACAGTAAAACGAGTCGACATAACCTGAAAGGCCGCTCAGCAAGGAAGAAGCCACTGCTCCAAAACCACCATAAAATGCCAGACTACAGTTTGCAACTGCACATGGGGACAAAGATCTGACTTTTTGGAGAAATGGCCTCTGGTCTGATGAAACAAAACTAGAATTGTTTGGCCATAATGACCATCGTTATGTTTGGAGGAAAAAGGGGGAGGTTTGCAACCCGAAGAACATCATCCCAACCGTGAAGCCCAGGGATGACAGCATCATGTTGTGGGGGTGCTTTGTTGCAGGAGCACCCGAAACATTTGACCCAAGTTAAACAATTTAAAAGCAATGCTACCAAATACTAATTGAGTGTATGTAAACTTCTGACCAACTGGGAATGTGATGAATGTGACATAAAAGGTGAAATAAATAATTCTCTCTACTATTATTCTGACATTTCACATTCTTAAAATAAAGTATTTATCCTAACTGACCTAAGACATGGAATTTTTACTAAATGTCAGGAATTGTGAAAACTTCAACTTTATATTCCAAGCATTGTCTCTTCACGAGTTGTCCAGCGGACATTAAATTTATTAAAAAGCACCGCCTTAGAAGTCGACGTTAAAGTTTTACAACGACAATAAACTTCCACATGCAGGGGTTGTTTTGTATTCCCCTAACAGTTTTAGACAGCTACAGTAGACAAGGAGGCGTGTGCCCTTTCCCAAAAAAGTCAAATCCTAGGGATGATTACATCTTCTCTGGGCTGACCCTGGCTAGCTAGCAGCAAAAAGCTTTCATGATCACAGATGAAAGGACAGGGAGGAGGAGAGGCAGACTTCTGTGCAGTCTGAAGAATACATTTCCTTCATGGGGTAGACTGAATAACTTACAGTATTATTATATATGAGCACTCCATCCTATGCCCCTTGAATCCCCCATCTTATGCTCGCACCGTGGCACCGATTGAGGCAACACTTCACTTTATTATTTACATATTGCAGTAATAATCGTCCATATTATTTTCCCCCTTCACATTCGTTTTCGTATTCCATTTGCTTTTAGGGCTACATGAAGCATACCCAATATAGGCAGAGTAGTGTAATGTATAAATTAAACATTAGGGCAATGAAGACAGAGTCCTACTCAGCGGTCACATGCATTTTGCAGCCATTTTAAGTCAGTCAGAACATATAGGAATAAAGCAGAAAGAATGTGTCCAGCCAGACTAAAGCAAGCGACTTTAAATGGGCAGCCATCAGAGAGGTCCTGAATAATTGATAGGTCCTCTTGTTTTGCAGCACAACGAGGAGGCTTTATGTCCTACACAGAGACCAGGGTGTCTATTATACTGTTTCAGCGTGTCATGTTTATACTCCTCATTTGCATATGTATTACATTTACTTTATTTGATTTAGGAATTTTGTGGCATGTGTTTATAATGAATGCATCTGCTACTGGTTCCTGAGTAATTGTAGTGTCAATATGGCAGGTGTCAGAATCCACCACATATGTCTTGATCTGGAAACCAACTGCTCTGCCTCAGGAGAGCCAACTGCTCTGCCTCAGGAGAGCCAACTGCTCTGCCTCAGGAGATCCGACAACACGGCATGCTAAGTCTTTCTGCTGAAATGTGCTCTGACAAGGTTAATACATTTCAGCCATTCAAGTTTTCAAAACAACAGATACATGAGATGGGGAACATTTTAGTTTAGCATATTCACTAGGATATGTTTCTTCTGTGGAGGCAGCCATTTCCTTTCCTTTATTTTGTATCTATCAGCAGCGCCATGCTTGTTTAGCTAGCACTGAGCTGCTGTGTCTAACCCCAAGCTCTGGAATATTGACAGTAGCTACAGCGCCTACCAAGCACATTACCCAGCTGCTCAGCTGCACTGCACAACACAAAACCACCACTGAGACAAAGAGGGATCGCCCAAATCCAGGGAGAGCACTGAGCAGCAAACTGTGATGATACAGGACCCTAAGACAGGAATAGAAAAGTCCTCCCCTGTGCAGCTTTTAATATTGTGTCATCTTTTCATTATTTCCTTCCTGGTCCCTTGTGCAAGTTAAGCAATTC
The DNA here is from genome assembly GCF_002021735.2 of Oncorhynchus kisutch. Lineage (NCBI taxonomy): Eukaryota > Metazoa > Chordata > Actinopteri > Salmoniformes > Salmonidae > Oncorhynchus > Oncorhynchus kisutch. Next base: position 27,054,205 of record NC_034191.2, read on the forward strand.
AAATGAGGCAATTTATTTCATTAGTAATTTGTCTGTTTCACCAGGTAATCTACCTGGTACTCTATCTGTTTAAGGTGTATCCAAAAGGAAAGTGGCCTCTTTTATGTTATGCATAATTATAAACCACCCTGGTAAATAACATGTTCATTTTTCATCCAACCGCGTATTAGATACACATTACTGTAATTTAGTGCAAGCAGTCATTGAGCCTTTACAAACCTCAATAAATTGGACACATCCTTCTTTATGTACATATCATTGTCTGTGGAAACATGGCTCCAAAAAGCTTAATATTAGAGGGTAGTTTCACTGACAAACAAAAGTACAATGGAATCCTGGGTCCATTACAGAATGCAAGTTGTAGGAACAGCATTTCCCATACATTAGAACGTAATCACCACGCTAATGCACCATAATGGGGCATAAATCTGTAGGGTCAATCAAGTGCACATGCAATACACCAGCTGCAGTCATTCTCCCTATGATATACTGTACAAGCATACGCCCTCTTAGTACAGTGAAATAACCAATGGTGACAAATATGTTTGTTGTTTGATCGTTTTGTTCTTTATGGCTTTTTGGAATGTATTTAAATTGTACTGTATCTCCTTTCCTTTTGTATTGGACAGTATCTCTGACTGAATGCCCATTCACATTAATGATGACAGACAAGGTTTATCACTGCAGGAGGTTGTCAACTCAGGAGTTGTGTTGTGGGCGTGGCATTGACACATGAAAAATGATTCAAACAAGTACTCTGTAACATCAGCATTTACTAAATTATGGATATTGTGATGGAATACACCTTTCAGAAAATAAAACAAAAAAAGTTCAAATTGATTGACTCTGCTAAATTGACCTTAACAATGAGCATTAACTTTCAGCGTGTCCAGTCTGTGTTTATCCTCTAAATGTGTTTGGAAATGATTCCATTGAAAAACACTCACTGCTATAGTCACAATACATAGAGATATGGCTCAGCTAAAACGGGGATATCCTATTATTGGTTTAGATGGGTTTGTTTGCAGAAATGGTTTGGACATGCAACTGTATTTCTACAAATAAACACATTTAATAGGATATCCATGTGATCGTTTTTGGCAGCAAATGAAAATTGGCTGTTATTAAGACACTTTTTAGCTAATTGGTCTGTCAACTACTTCCCTAGTGTGTTTGAGACATGCATGTCATTCAGATAATGAGGATTAGTTCATGAATCCGTAGTTAGGTAGGGGCCTACACATTTCCCAAAATGGCCTCCATTGTGTGAGTAATTTGTGTGCTTTTTGACATCTATTGGTTATACACCCCGTTGTTTAATTACAGCGTAAGAATATAAGATAATATTTGAAGCCTTCAACTGGTTACAACTGAATTGCTGCCACAAAAGATGTGACAAAAGCTATTAACAGTTTTGAAAAAGCAGATTTTGGTGTAATGATGCCCCTGTACGAAAAGCAACATGGTCTATTTTATAACTCCTAACAATAAGTGCTACCCCTGTCAATTCCCTCCAACCGGTCATAGATCTAAAGCAGCCAGGCACTATGAGGACAAATCGTGTCACTTCTGTCACACAGAAACCCAATCTAACACAGGAAATGAAACTCCAATGTATGTGTTATGCTGCCATCTCCATATTTTACACTTTGATTTACTAAGGGATTGTAAAGGCATCATCAGTATTTGGGCCATTCCACAAAATGAGTGCTTTTTTGTCCCTTTGATATTTTAAGCATAAATTGTTTTAAAAGCCTGTTATATCAAATGAAGTGCCCTTTAATATAGACCACATGGAAAAATCAATAAATCCGATTTTCTTTTAGATGAATGAAGGCCTGCTAAAGTGCCAAAACTCAACCCTGTCTCTCTTCTAGGAAGATTTTAACCCACTTAATAATAACCATCATTGTAAAGCCCTAGTTATTTTGTTGCTTTGACAAAGTCATTTCTGAAGATGATTATTTATTTCATGTGATTAGTGATTCATTTACATATGTCCCTTATTTTAAGGTCAACCCTAAATCTATGGCAAGACTTTAAAAAATGGCTGTCTAGCAATGATCAACAACCAACTTGACAGACCTTAAAGACATTTTAAAAGAATAATGTGCAAATATTGTACAATCCAGGTGTGCAAAGCTATTAGAGAATTAACCAGAAAGATGTACAGCTGTAATCGCTGCCAAAGGTAATTCTATCATGTATTGACTGAGAGGTGTGAATACTTATGTAAATGTATTTCATTTTCAATAAATTTGCAAAAATGTCTAAAAACATGTCATGATTGGGTATTGTGTGTAGATGGGTGAGAGAAAAAATTATATTTTATCCATTTTGAATTCAGGCTGTAACGGAACATAATGTTGATTAAGTCAAGGGGTTATGAATACTTTCTAAAGGCACTGTATCAAACACTATTAGCAAACGATAATGCCTTGGTTGTATTGTCAACATTTTTGTCTTTCCCAATAGTGACCCTTAGATAGAAATTAATATAAATGCATGACTTCCATTAAAGACAACAGGATCTGCTTGTCAATGAACCGCATGACATTGCCATATACGTATTTTTTTTTATTTTTTTTTTATTTCACCTTTATTTAACCAGGTAGGCTAGTTGAGAACAAGTTCTCATTTGCAACTGCGACCTGGCCAAGATAAAGCATAGCAGTGTGAGCATACAACAAAGAGTTACACATGGAGTAAACAATTAACAAGTCAATAACACAGTAGAAAACGAAGGGGGGGTCTATATACAATGTGTGCAAAAGGCATGAGGAGGTAGGCAAATAATTACAATTTTGCAGATTAACACTGGAGTGATAAACGATCAGATGGTCATGTACAGGTAGAGATATTGGTGTGCAGAAGAGCAGAAAAGTAAATAAATAGAAACAGTACGGGGATGAGGTAGGTGAAAAGGGTGGGCTATTTACCAATAGACTATGTACAGCTGCAGCGATCGGTTAGCTGCTCAGATAGCTGATGTTTGAAGTTGGTGAGGGAGATAAAAGTCTCCAACTTCAGCGATTTTTGCAATTCGTTCCAGTCACAGGCAGCAGAGTACTGGAACGAAAGGCGGCCAAATGAGGTGTTGGCTTTAGGGATGATCAGTGAGATACACCTGCTGGAGCGCGTGCTACGGATGGGTGTTGCCATCGTGACCAGTGAGCTGAGATAAGGCGGAGCTTTACCTAGCATAGACTTGTAGATGACCTGGAGCCAGTGGGTCTGGCGACGAATATGTAGCGAGGGCCAGCCGACTAGAGCATACAAGTCGCAGTGGTGGGTAGTATAAGGTGCTTTAGTGACAAAACGGATGGCACTGTGATAGACTGCATCCAGTTTGCTGAGTAGAGTGTTGGAAGCCATTTTGTAGATGACATCGCCGAAGTCGAGGATCGGTAGGATAGTCAGTTTTACTAGGGTAAGCTTGGCGGCATGAGTGAAGGAGGCTTTGTTGCGGAATAGAAAGCCGACTCTTGATTTGATTTTCGATTGGAGATGTTTGATATGAGTCTGGAAGGAGAGTTTGCAGTCTAGCCAGACACCTAGGTACTTATAGACGTCCACATATTCTAGGTCGGAACCATCCAGGGTGGTGATGCTAGTCGGGCATGCAGGTGCAGGCAGCGACCGGTTGAAAAGCATGCATTTGGTTTTACTAGCGTTTAAGAGCAGTTGGAGGCCACGGAAGGAGTGTTGTATGGCATTGAAGCTTGTTTGGAGGTTAGATAGCACAGTGTCCAAAGACTGGCCGAAAGTATATAGAATGGTGTCGTCTGCGTAGAGGTGGATCAGGGAATCGCCCGCAGCAAGAGCAACATCATTGATATACACAGAGAAAAGAGTCGGCCCGAGAATTGAACCCTGTGGCACCCCCATAGAGACTGCCAGAGGACCGGACAGCATGCCCTCCGATTTGACACACTGAACTCTGTCTGCAAAGTAATTGGTGAACCAGGCAAGGCAGTCATCCGAAAAACCGAGGCTACTGAGTCTGCCGATAAGAATATGGTGATTGACAGAGTCGAAAGCCTTGGCGAGGTCGATGAAGACGGCTGCACAGTACTGTCTTTTATCGATGGCGGTTATGATGTCGTTTAGTACCTTGAGTGTGGCTGAGGTGCACCCATGACCGGCTCGGAAACCAGATTGCACAGCGGAGAAGGTACGGTGGGATTCGAGATGGTCAGTGACCTGTTTGTTGACTTGGCTTTCGAAGACCTTAGATAGGCAGGGCAGGATGGATATAGGTCTGTAACAGTTTGGGTCCAGGGTGTCTCCCCCTTTGAAGAGGGGGATGACTGCGGCAGCTTTCCAATCCTTGGGGATCTCAGACGAGATGAAAGAGAGGTTGAACAGGCTGGTAATAGGGGTTGCGACAATGGTGGCAGATAGTTTCAGAAATAGAGGGTCCAGATTGTCAAGCCCAGCTGATTTGTACGGGTCCAGGTTTTGCAGCTCTTTCAGAACATCTGCTATCTGGATTTGGGTAAAGGAGAACCTGGAGAGGCTTGGGCGAGGAGCTGCGGGGGGGGCGGAGCTGTTGGCCGAGGTTGAAGTAGCCAGGCGGAAGGCATGGCCAGCCGTTGAGAAATGCTTATTGAAGTTTTCGATAATCATGGATTTATCAGTGGTGACCGTGTTACCTAGCCTCAGTGCAGTGGGCAGCTGGGAGGAGGTGCTCTTGTTCTCCATGGACTTCACAGTGTCCCAGAACTTTTTGGAGTTGGAGCTACATGATGCAAACTTCTGCCTGAAGAAGCTGGCCTTAGCTTTCCTGACTGACTGCGTGTATTGGTTCCGGACTTCCCTGAACAGTTGCATATCACGGGGACTATTCGATGCTATTGCAGTCCGCCACAGGATGTTTTTGTGCTGGTCGAGGGCAGTCAGGTCTGGGGTGAACCAAGGGCTGTATCTGTTCTTAGTTCTGCATTTTTTGAACGGAGCATGCTTATCTAAAATGGTGAGGAAGTTACTTTTAAAGAATGACCAGGCATCCTCAACTGACGGGATGAGGTCAATGTCCTTCCAGGATACCCGGGCCAGGTCGATTAGAAAGGCCTGCTCACAGAAGTGTTTTAGGGAGCGTTTGACAGTGATGAGGGGTGGTCGTTTGACTGCGGCTCCGTAGCGGATACAGGCAATGAGGCAGTGATCGCTGAGATCCTGGTTGAAGACAGCGGAGGTGTATTTGGAGGGCCAGTTGGTCAGGATGACGTCTATGAGGGTGCCCTTGTTTACAGAGTTAGGGTTGTACCTGGTGGGTTCCTTGATGATTTGTGTGAGATTGAGGGCATCTAGTATTATTGACTGTATGTTGGTTTATTCCATATGTAACTCTGTGTTGTTGTTTATGTCACACTGCTTTGCTTTATCTTGGCCAGGTCGCAGTTGTAAATGTGAACTTGTTCTCAACGTGTCACGCCCTGGCCATAGAGAGGCTTTTTATTCTCTATTTTGGTTAGGCCAGGGTGTGACTAGGGTGGGCGTTCTATGTTATTTTTTCTATGTTTTTGGCCGGGTATGGTTCTCAATCAGAGACAGCTGTCTGTCGTTGTCTCTGATTGAGAACCATACTTAGGCATACTTAGGTGTCTGTGTTTCACCATACAGAACCGTTTCGATTTTCATTGTTTCACTTTGGTTATTTTGTATTCAGTGCTCAGTTATATTTCATAAAAATGGACACTTACCATGCTACGTTTTGGTCCGATCTTTCATACTCCTCCTCAGATGAAGAAGATCGTTACACAGCTAGCCTACCTGGTTAAATAAAGGTGAAATAAAAATAAAATAAATCTGCAAGAGTAGGTTAAGGACCGTCTCAGTTCAGATCATTTAAGTCCATAATAAGAGCTAATCTGCCAACAGTTGTCGGTCTACAAGGTATACACACAATACAACATGATAACAGGAACCAACCTGTCTGTGTCCTGTGCTGCTATTTCTTATTCCCCGCAGCAAACCATAATGCTACTAGATTCACAGAGGCAGAGATATACAGTATGAGCAAAACAGATATGATGACCAGCCTACAGAAGAAGATGAATCAAAAAGCTCATTCTTCAGCCTCTGCTAGGCTGTTGGTGCTTAAACAAGACTGCTATTAGTGTGGTGCCAAATGAAAATAACGTCACAGTCATCTGCAAAACCTAATAATTGCGTTCCAGGAATGTCAGTCTCATTTCCTACACTTAATTCATCACTAAAAGAAACCATAATCACTTTCTCAAGAAAAGTGAGGATAAGGTCATCTCTTTTTAAATGACCAGCTTATCCTCTTTCCTGCTTATCTTAATAAAATCGCACACCAGAAGCTCCGGGTTGTCACTTTCAAAAAGCTAATTCAATGAAAAAATACCCTCAAGTTCACCCCTGCTTCAAAGAGCATTAATAGTTGGCATATGGTACCATTTCCCCCGATTGATTTGTCAATTTGCTGCTCATTGAAAAACCAACAAGGGTTTTTAGCTCAATATTAATGAAATATATATATCAGGTCTGGTACACTGTTTCTCTACTCTTTGTTGTGCAGGTATTCATATTCTACTTAAAGCAGGATAAAATAAGCATACTCTAAAATGAGCTGACATTCGCTTTCTCTGTACCTATGGAATATTGAAATCAGCAGTGCAGGCTTGAAATAACCAGTGACTGGGGACCTAAGACACATTCTAAGTATGAGTTTTCAGATGAGGAAGTTGATGTCAACGGCAGCCAAAATCCCAATTTCTGTAAAGGGTCGATATTTCCCTTTTTTTTAATCACAGAGTGAAAACACACAAATCTCCAACAAAATGTGTTTTGTAGGCTATTTTCCATGAATAGAAGAGGCTGAGGCTGTTTCATAGTTAAAAAATTATGTAATTTCACTGACCGGTAGATATAATCCAGCCGGTGCAGTTTCTCAAAGTGTTGTATATGTGATTTCAGCTCAGTTTAAAATTGGGCTTTTCCAGTCTAGACTGATCAAGTGCATCTAAATTACCACAACTTTTAATTAAACACATTTCTTTTGTGTCTGAATTGTTTCCTAAGTTCCTTATCTTGTCAACAACATAATGTCACTGTCCTTTGTATCACGCACACAATGTTATGGTTGGTTTCCCTGTCAATCTGTTAATTGTTCTGTCAGTCTCTGAAGGTATCAGATATGTAGCAGGGAATGCAATTTTCCACTGTGCCTAATTAGTGTCATCGTTAGGAACTGACCAACTTACCTCAACACTACTAAGCAAATGCACCATCTGAGGTATGCCTTTTCCATTGTAAAATAATGTCTTCTGTAATACAACTGAGTGCGTTATGTACAGTGCGTTCGGAAAGATTTCAGACCTTGACATTTTGTTACGTTACAGACTTATTTTTAAATGGATTAAATAAAAATGTTCCTCATCAATCTACACACAATACCTCAAAATGACAAAGTGAAAACAGGTTTTTAGAAAAAAATATATAATTGAAAATACCTTATTTACATAAATATTCAGACCGTTTCAGGTGCACCCTGTTTCCATGTATCATCATTGAGATGCTTCTACAACTTGATTGGAGTCTACCTATGGTAAATTCAATGGATTGGGCGTGATTTTGAAAGGCACACACCTGTCTGGGGAAGGGTACCAGAAAAATGTAGCAGCATTGAAGGTCCCCAAGAACACAGTGGCCTCCATCATTCTTAAATGGAAGAAGTTCAGAATCACCAGGACTCTTCCTAGAGCTGGCCGCCCAGCCAAACTAACCAATTGGGGGGAAGGGCCTTGGTCAGGGAGGTGACCAGGAACCTGATGGTCACTCTGACAGAGCTCCAGAGCTCCTCTGTGGCGATGGGAGAACCTACCAGAAGGACAACCATCTCTGCAGCACTCCACCGATCAGGCCTTTATGGTAGAGTGGCCAAACAGAGGCCACTACTCAGTAAAAGGCATACGACAGCCCGCTTGGAGTTTGACAAAAGGTACCTAAAGGACTCTCAGATCATGAGAAACAAGATTGTCTGGTCTGATGAAACCAATATTGAACTCTCTGGCCTGAATGCCAAGCGTCACATCTGGAAGAAACCTGGCACAATCCCTACGATGAAGCATGGTGGTGGCAGCATCATGCTGTGGGGATATTTTTCATCATCAGGGACTGGGAGACTAGCCAGGACCGAGGCAATGATGAACAAAGCAAAGTACAGAGAGATCTTATATGAAAACCTGCTCCAGAGCGCTCAGGACCACAGACTGGTTGAAGGTTCAACTTCCAACAGGACAACAACCCTAAACACACAGCCAAGACAACGCAGGAGTGGCTTCGGGACAAGTCTCTGAATGTCCTTATGTGGCCCAGCCAAAGCCCAAACTTGAACCTGATCTAACATCTCTGGAGAGACCTAAAAATAGCTGTGCAGCGACGCTCCCCATCCAACCTAACAGAGCTTGAGAGGATCTGTAGAGAAGAGTGGGAGAAAATCCCTAAATACAGGTGTACCAAGCTTGTAGCGTCATACCCCAGAAGATTCAAGCCTGTAATCGCTGCCAAAGGTGCTTCACCAAAGTACTGAGTAAAGATTCTCAATACTTATGTAAATGCGATATTTCAGTAAAAAGAAAATCAACATTTGCAATAAAATTATACAAACTTGTTTTTGCTTTGTCATTATGGGATATTCTGTGTGGATTGATGAGGGGGAAAAAACAATGGAATCCATTTTAAGGCTGTAAGGAAACAAAACGTGGAAAAAGTCAAGGGGTCTGCATACTTACCAAATGCACGGTAACAACTTGATCGCATAATTTCATTTCAGGATTTGACAAAATGGTAAGTAAATTACAATTTATTCCAATACATAAGGAAGGTACTTGTTAGTCCATGAGAAGAATTCAAAGCCCTAATCCTAACCATCTAATATATTGTGTGGCCTGCTTTATTAAGCCGTGTTGTACTGTCTGTCTATGTTCTTCCCGCCCTTGTTTCGGTAAAAAACTGAGGGATAGGGCTGGAGAAATGGAACCACTCTGAAATTCATAGACCATCCATAATGTAAAAATGATAGCATTAAACATGTTTTGAGGCTATATAGAGTTTGTTTACATTTACTTTGTTCACCAACATTGGAGCAAAACCCTCTTATATTTAGGGTTCTGATGGGGTACGACAGTTGAAAAAAGCTCATGAGCCATTTATAAGTTATATTCTTATAAATTATATTAAATCCAAAAATGGATGTTGCAACAGCTTATTTCCCTTTTAATTTTAATGATTTATATAAATTATTCTTGAGGAGGTTAGGCCACATGCTTTAAGAATGATGAAGAAATTGTCACTGACATAAAGCTACTCTAAGGTTTCTCATTATAAAATAAAAGCAACTACTGATCATGTACTCTTAACAACTGGAGCCCATACAGTAGGCTTCATTGGGAAAACACATTTACCCAAGGTATATCAGGTCATATTACTTTCCGCTCTCATAATGACTTTTGTTTTAGGGCCCAGAAGAGTTGACACACAATTACTTTTCCCATGGCTCTGCATGACATTGATGAAGCTGTGAGCAAATGCAACAAAAAACGGAAGAAAAGTCAAACACTTAGGCTCAGCTAAAAGACTCAGGCCTCTCAGTGGACAAAAGTGTAAAGCATCTTGCAAAATATAAACAATTTCCCAAATCTAGTCACAGTACAAAGCTTGCATATTTTGTTCCACCAACGCATTTTTTTAAAATATATTTGTCTTGTAAGCCAAAACAGTCTGCCCTTTTCCCATTGTAAATTATGGCTTTTTTTTTTTTTTACAAGAAAAATACAGATTATTATTGGACACACTTAAAGTAGCAGGAAATGTGACTCTGAGAGCATTGTTGGTAAGGAGCTCATCACTAATCCTCTTTTGAAATGAGTGCATGTCTTCAACTACCTACAATCAATAACTTGCCTATAGCAAGGCTGTCTTAGAACACAGAATACACAACAGCAGCACATTACTGATATTCATCTACTTGGGATCCTCTTTATGGATTCGATATGTCATCGATGGCAGACCCTTATAAAACATTGCTCTCTGCTGCTCCGGGACTGGATTAATGTTGGGGAGAGGTTCTCCCTTGCCCTATCCCAGTTACAATTATTATAGAGCAAATCCCCCTGAATATCTATTACCAACTTCAATTTCCTGAGAGGAATATCAGTGCTTTCCTCCATTCATAAGTTAATCAGAAGCATCTATTGTAGCTATGTATAATGGAGCCATGTTCACAGCAGCCCAGGGCAGTTGTGCTGTTCATCAGAGGGGCTGTTTTCCCTATTGAGATAAGAAATTAAATCTGCAGGAGCAGAGGATGCTGGGTTTGCTGCAGGGTGGCGAGGCAGCAGCTCTGATAATGGAGCCGACTCCCATTGCGCAGGCTGGGATGCAAAAGCTGTGGTTCCAGCCCAACCCTGCCTATGTGAAAGAACACAGTCGTGGTGAAATAGCTGCACTGGACCAGTAAGGGAATGTCGCTGTATGGAACAGAGTTGTGTAGCTCTCTCTGTGTATATGCATGCATGTGTGCATGCGTGCGTGAGTGTCTGCGTGCATGAGTATGTGCAGGTGTGTCTGTTTAACAAACATATAATTTGAATAGCTTTTAGAAACTGTTAGTGGGAATAAGGACAGGCCATTCCATTATCCTGTTTTCTTTAGTTATTATTATCCTGTTTTCTTTTGTATATCTTCATTCTCAATGCCATGTCTCACTCCTTCCTCCCTGGGCTAGCCTGAACTGCAGTATGTAAATAAGGTGGCTTCAATTTGAAAAGGTGGCACTCACCAGTATTTGTAGTCTCAAATGCTTCTCTCAATGATGACTTGAAAGCAGGCTGCAGAGAAAACAAACAGTCACACTTTAATGTGCTGGCACAAATAACATTTGGAGAACAACCCGCCGCATGTATTGCGGTCACAATCATAAACAGGGTTCAAATTAAAGTTCAATCTTTAATGCCATCAAACAGGGCTCAGCACAAATTATATGACATTCGTGTTGCTGTAAAACAGTTATAGAGCGCTTCTTTCTTTTCAAATCAAATCGTATGAATCTGCAGAAACAAAACCAATACATTTCCACAAGCCTATTTGTTCTTGTTCTAAACATTTGATTTCACTTGAGTGATGTTATTTACCAACTTTCAGCTTTACAAAGAAATGCTTCTGAATCGTATTTCTTGGTCACCAGAAGCTAGCCTTTGTGTCTCTTTTTTCAATTAGATTATTAACCATTTGTACAGAATAGTCTGTACTGTGACGCTCTGAGGAAATACAACACGGCAATACATAAGAACAACTGTTGAATAACCGAAGTGATAGACGTACAGTGTGTCGTGAAAAAAGATCCCAATAATTTATGCTGTTGAACACCTCAGACTTTTCACACAACTGCAAGCGGCACAAACTGCTCTTAAAATATCCATTTATCAAATTTCACCCATCTCCTTTCTCCCTTCTCACCAAGCTGGCTGAGAGGGATCAAGGCAGCTATCAAATACCGTTAATTGGAGGTCCATGAGATGAAGAAAGGAATACTATTTTCCCTACCCGCTTTTACAGAGATAGGGATAACAAAGTCATTGCACCAATTCTCCTCTGTCAAATGTAAATGCCGCAGCAGCCATCTTGATTATGATCTCCACAGTGGTCCCTTATTGGTACCTGCCATAATAATACATATTCTGTGTCCAATGGAGACAGGTTTACACAGCAAACCTCTGACTGACAAAATGTAATCATAGTGGGTCCATCACTCAGTACATTGACATTGAGGTGGGCCTTTGAAGCTAACATTTTTGTGATTTGTCCAAATCCAGCATGATTTGGCAATTCCTTTGTTGGAAAAGTAACATTTAGAGATGCCCATTGGCTAGTATTACCCTGACCTAAGACAGGGATGTGAGAAGTACAATTTCATCCATGCATGCCACACTTCTCTGAAATGTCCAACTGCTGTTAATGTTCCCTGAGCCATCCAACAGTTAAGGAATCGATTGATATTCTTCACACTGCAAGCATCAGTAGAATCATTCATACCTCAGCTGTAATCTTATATAAAGAGCATGCTTAAAACCAACCCTACACATATCACACCATTCTGGGCTTTGTGTTGAGTGTAGGGACAGTGTGGTGACAGTCATGTGCAACTCTATGAAACATGGTATTGTATGGTATTTCGATAAGAAATGACTTACAGTATAAGTAAGGCAAGTGATTCAGCATGGTCCAACACATCAGTTATGCTCTGACTCATACACTGCCTCAAATGACTTCTTTTCTTAGGCTGGAGTCAATGGCTGATGAAAATAGACAACTTGCATCTTTATGAGCATGACTGGTATGGCTGAAAACATCAGATGTGTTCAGACTCATGCATCGCTTCAAACTATGTAATTTCTGGGACTGGCGTAAAAGGCTGATGATTCATTAGATAAGTAAATCATAGCTGTCTCAGGATGGTGTTTTGTTTCCCTCTCCTTCTACCAGATGTGCCCAGTCTGGGTCCTCTGCCATCATGTGCAACCAATGCAGTCCCTCGGGCAGACAGATACGTAGCTAACGCTTTGTTTGGTGCCGCGCCAAGGACTCAGATTATAGTGCTACAAAAGCAGATGCTTTAAACAAGTATTGAAGGAACTGGAAGTTGCAGAGGACATTCCTCTTTGGTAATTGCAGGTACTGTATTAGAATATTCAATTGAACTGACTGTATCCCAATAAAGATATTTCAAGTTAATTTCTTCCTCCGTTTTAAGGTCCCCTTTCCCCATATTGTAAAAACTGTAGTGATCACATCCTTGTTCAAACACCTTTGAAAATGTTTACTGAAGAGAAAGAACGTGTTACAGTAGAGAATACATTCCGTACATTCAGTCAGTCTCAAACCCCTGTGTGAAAACCTGGGCAAAGAGCTCATATACAATATCTCCTCTATTAGTCAGTCAACCTCACTTGCCACAAGGCTAACACAACATTAAGATGCCAGGGCCCACGCCTCCAACTTAAAGCTTTCTGTAATGAACATATCATATTTGGTCGTGGCCTGTGGTGCCCTGACCTGAACCAGTAAGATAGGGAAGGATGGGGGGAGTCCAGACCAGCCTATTGATCATATTAAAGAACCTGCACCTCCTCTCTGAAGCACCATACATCTCTCCCTTGATGTGGATCGTTATGGACTGTGAAGTATTCATTTTCATAAACTGAAAAGGGAGAGGCGGCCCTATACTCCCCAATTTTATTTATCACAGGTTTGGCTGTAGGAATGTGCTGCATGCGAAACTGTGAGGTTTGATTGCAGTATTACCTCTGTCGTTTCCAATTTCCTTCACATCGCTGGTTTAAAAACAAAGGCAACGGAGCATGACATGGTTTTCATTAGATACCAGTCAGGAGCGGCGCAGTAACGGCCTCCATTGACTGTGATTTAGCTGATAACATATGGATCTCCTAGCAGGCCTCTACACAGTTGGCACTCTGACCAGGCCCATACCTTCAGGGTGGCCAATATGACCTCCAGAGAAAGACAACAACCTAGAGCATCCACTGAGATCGGCCACCAGAGAGAACAATTCAAATACGCATGAGTTCAGACTCTTCGGAGTTATACAGTTAAGCATGAATTGTGCCCTCTACCGTGGAATTTGATTCAATTATCCCTTTTGATTCCTTATCAGAGCATTATTAGAGTCTAGGCATTGTTTAGAAAATGATGACCCTAGTTAGTACCACTAAGCAGTAACAAAAATATTGCCTTAGAGAATATGATCATATCAGGCATGCTCCAAGGATTTTTGTTGATTATGCGGCTATTTATAAAAAGTTGCCTAACAAATTAGATGTATTTGCAAGTCAGACTTGACCCAAATCATCTCCCACATATATATCAGTCAGTGAACCAAGTCAAATATGGAATTAGATGAGGCACTCAGTCAGCTCATATGAGTAATGATTATACACAATGCCATTTCACAACTTTGTGCACCAGTAGACACAGAAGTTTCTGGGGCTATATCCGTGGACCTAGGCCTACATGCAGACCACATGTGTGAGAGAGGGAGATCAGAGTTTTCCTCAGTTGTTGATGAGTTAGAGTAGATCAAGTTTGGAGCTTATGATCTGATGCTCTAGTAATAGGCTCTCTCCCCTCCTCTCCCTCCCATTTGCTTCCCATGTGAGTCTGTGATTATGTACACAGTCCTATTTATACGCTCAGCCATGCTCAGCACTTTAACCGGCTCCACATAAATAATCTGTTGGTATGAGAGGAGGGTGTCCATGAAGGATGGATTCTTTTAACACAGCACTTCTGGCTACGACCAACTTCTATAGGCCTACTCTCTCTCTCTCTATCTCTCTCTTGCTCGCTCTCTCTCTTCATCTCTCTCTCTCTATCTCTTTCTTCATCCCTTCATCCCTCTTTCTTCATCCATCTCTATCCCCTTCTCTCTCTTCACCTCTTCATATCTCTATCTCTCTCTTCATCTCTCTCACTCTCTCTCCATCTTTCCCTCCTGACTGTAATGTACCAGATAATATCCATGTCATAACAAAGGTAATATTGCTCCTTAATACAAAGTTTAACAATTGCGTGAGAGCATTAATGGATGCTGGTCTGGAGCTGCCAGCCAACACTGGGAGGGCTGTATTGATTGTGTTGAAGTGCCTGGGTTAGGTTTTTGAAGGTATGAAGGTCGTATCAGGGTCAGGGACATTTCCATCTTCACAATGTTGGTTCTATGATCTCACGTCTCAAGCCTCACAACTCTCAGGATTAACTTAGATGGTGCAGGGTATTTTACAGATTGCAGTCAGGCCAAAAGCTTTAGAAAACTGCTCAGTTAAAAAATCCCCAGCAACTGAATGTGTTACCCACCATCTGACACACTGATGTCGTCTCTCTTCACAGTATTTACCTTTACCTAGCTGAGGGTTTCCCTCAGCTTTCCAGAACTGTAATAGTTAGCTGGGCTCAGACAGCCTTGCTCAGTCATGCTGGTGGTGCTATGTCATCCAGAACTCTGTGATAGAAACACCACCGGATTCTACATTGATGGCCTCATTTGAACCAAGACCCCCTTTTGGAAAGAGCACAACTGTTTGCTTAGCCTCTGAGATGCACTTGGGTCTGAGCGTTGTGTATCCAATTACTTGCCTCAATATCTGTAGGCCTTGGACAAACAATGCTTGTGTGTACAGGGGAAAATAGAAGAAAATGTCAAGAAAATTCTCTTTACCAAATGCCATTGGTGAGCAACTGTATTCAGCTTCGGTTTAAATGTGGGTTGTTATCACATTTACATCACTGCACTATCTAGCAATAGTAGCCTGTACTAATAACAACAATAAAATGATATTACGTAGTACCAGTCCTTTAACAGTAAGTGTGCTCAGACGTCTTGTCCGTTCATGTCAGCATATTGACATTCTAACTGATATTGAAAGGGATTATGTGGCTTAAGCCTACATGTTTTGCATGCCTGGAGAAGTGTTCCACTTGGATAGGAACAGATCTCACTGCGCCAGTTATCTCTGTCTGACTACTCACTTCCTCCCACTCAGATTATCCAATGAAAAAAGACAACTTTTGAATGCCTATCCTTAAAAAAGCTCTCTCTATTCCTGTGAATCAGAAATATGCGGCCGTGGATGCTCCAGCCCTTTTATGTCACTCGGGAATCTTTCCACATGTCAGCGAGGATGTGCTGTGAAACATGGATGAGATTTAAGGTGACTGGGGGAGAAAAAACAATGACTGGTGAGAGCTGAGCTGTAAGTCATCAAGGGGGATGTGTATTGTCATCAACAGTAGCTGTAAGTTATGGGAGGGCTTCAGACGGTTTTATATTTAATACTTTCAGTAGTGTTCCGGAACCCTTAAATCCTCTTTGGGATTCAGCCCTTGTGTTGGCTTCAACATTTGATGTGACCCAATGTCTTCCCACAGCTGTCTTTCGGTAGAGAAGGTGCAGATTTCCATTAAGATAGAGAGAGATACTCTTTCCTACTGCACACAGAAAGAACTTCATATTTTGTCGCCTACTCACAAAGATCTCACAATTTTATATCAATGAAGATGTTTTGGTACTTTTGAAGGACAGAAACACTACAGAGATCATCTGGGTATAGTGGGGCAGAGTTATAAAACCGGTCGCATTGATGACGTCCCTCTTCAATCAATACTAGACACACCAGGCAAAGCCGACATCCTTCACACATTTCAGCGGAAACAAGATAAAGAATATAAGATTGTGAATCATAATTTGACCTACTTTTATGCTCGTCATATGGCCAACAGACACTGCTGCCTACAGCTCCAAGGATGAAGACCCATGACTAAGCTTAATAACACGGTCGACATATCACTTACAAACTTATTTCTATGCAATACAGCTGTTGTTCAATGAAGCATTGCAGATGATTAGGTACAGTACACAGGAGAGTTGTTACCGGCAGATTCAAGATGTACTCACATCCTACCATACCCTTGTCTATATATTATGCCTTGACTCTATTCTTCCGCGCCCAGAAATCTGCTCCTTTTACTCTCTGTTCCTAACGCACGAGACGACCAGTTCTTATAGCCTTTAGCCGTACCCTTATCCTACTCCTCCTCTGTTCCTCTGGTGATGTAGAGGTTAACTCAGGCCCTGCAGCCCCCAGCACCACTCCTATTCCCCAGGAGCTCTCATTTGTTGACTTCTGTAACCGTAAAAGCCTTGATTTCATGCATGTTAACATTAGAAGCCTCCTCCCTAAGTTTGTTTTATTCACTGCTTTAACACACTCCGCCATCCCTGATGTCGTAGCCATGTCTGAATCATGGAAGGCTTAGGAAGGCCACCAAAAATCCTGAAATTTCCATCCCTAACTATAATATCTTCTGACAAAATAGAACTTGCAATCTACTGCAGAGTTCTGTCATACAATCCAAGTCTGTGCCCAAACAATTCAAGCTTCTACTTTTAAAAATCTACCTTTCCAGAAACAAGTCTCTCACCGTTGCCGCTTGTTATAGACCCCCTTCAGCCCCCAGCTGTGCCCTGGAAACCGTATGTGAATTGATTGCCCCCCCATATCTTCAGATATGCTTAACACCTCGATTGTCCTACAATCTAAGCTAGATGCCCTAAATCTCACAGAAACTATCAAGGAACCTACAGGGTACAACCCTAAATCTTCAACTGTATCAATGTCTTAAGGCCTGGATCTTGTGCCCTTACTGCCCTCCATTTGTTCCTGTGATCCAACGGAATGTTTAATGTAGATGGATGAAAAACATTTTCTACAATAAGTTGTAATCTAGCGTACTGGAATACAATAACATTTGCTAGATGCCAATTCCTTCTTAAAAAAATATTTTGGAATACATTTTGGAAAATATGTACAGCAGTATATGTATAGCATAGCAGCATGTAAAGTATAATACATCATTCATCTGTCAATTAAATTAAATTGCCTTCTGAGAAAAAATATACATTTTAATCTGTTGAGGTGAAGAACCTTTTGTCATTTTGAAATAAATTAGGTCAAGTGTGGTTAGATACAGCCCATTGCACTTCCACTAGTGATTACCACCAACACCCATATGTTGTGTTATTACAGTAAGAAATCTGTGCTATACGGCCTTGAATTATCCTGTTTTTGACCATTGAGAGCAGATCAGCAACAATATTGAGAGAAAAAATGGGTTGTTGATTGTTAATGGCCCTGGGAGCAGTGAGAAAGCCAATAATGAAACAGCTTTGTAATGTCCTGTTGCACCATGGGAATGAGGCAGAGAGAGTTGTGAAAGGATTTCTGGTCTGTCAAGGTCAATTGTTCCAGGTTGATTTGATTACGAAGGGGAAAATGAGCTTGACAAAAAGCTATCTTAATAGCTGTGCATCAAATATTATTGTGGGATAGCACCGCTATCTGGAAAACTAACTGGTATCTACAGTAGCCTAGTGTAGAAAATGGATTACGTTATATTCATTACAAAAACAGTGAACCGTGTCGTTAAAGTTAACACCCTTGCCCAGAATTCTTGGCACAGCTGTAGCGCGTCAGGTTAATATGTGTGAGATCCTTAATTTGAGCTATCCTCCATACTGGGCGCAATGTACACGTTTCAGCCCACCATATACATTACATTCTCTATCAGAATCCTAAGGCTTTAACTGAGGCAGCTTAAATAGGGTGGGATTGAAAACTAATGAAAGGGCTACAGTATTATTTGTCATTACTTTGTCATCATATCCATTTGGATGAGAGACTGTGCAAACTATGTACTGTAACCACGCCAGCTTTATCCCTTATGGGAATAAACAGTGAAATGAGACAGCACATTGAGGCCTGGTCTCAGATTGGAGTCGTTCTAGTTTATCCCATCATATGAACAGGGAAAGGCCAGGGTGGGAAAGGGAAGAAGACTGGGAGATATGCAGACACAGAGAATAGATCAGTAGTGGACATTCAGCTATCCATGCAGAAAAGGAGCTGTGTGGAGTGAGCTCCCAGGTTAATGGACTAAGCTGAATGGCGAGCCCCGCTCATTAACCTCACTCTATTATGGAGGAGATGGCCTTTCTGGCCCCGGGGCTCAGGCCATGTGGCACAGTCCTCCACCCCGCCCAGGCCAGGATCAAGGCCACCGGGCCACCAGACAGCCCCCCGGAGACCCTGCATGCATGGAGATCCATCTGTGAAGCGCAGATGACGAGAGACTTGAGTCACTCAACACGACGCCCCGTGCCTCACAGATGGATGCCAGATCAAGCAGGATTTGTCTCCATAATGAAAACAGGGTGTTGAGACTTTGTTGTTGGCTGGCTGGTAAAGAGGAACGGGGGTGGAGGGAATGGAGAGGTGGTTTGACAAGTGTGTGATGCATACTCCTGTGACGCCAGCAACCATCAGAGAGCTGTGGGCTGTCAGAGATTGATAACCCAGACAGCAGGAGAGGTGTGGCATATACCCAGGCCCCTAGCCTGTCACCGGGCCGGATCAGATCCACAGTTCAATGAGGCCCTCTTTACATGACATCTCATATGTAGATTGGGAGGAATCTATTTTTCATTAAAGGTAGATAGATTCCTGTTTGACATTTCTCTCAACATCATTATCTATACATTCTTGTTCGTCAGTTGGTTTCTACTACATTCTCAATACAAACAGCATAAATAAATCCCTTACTTTATTTTGCTCTTACATTTAACATATTGATTTATATATTATCCCCCTAAGGTCGATGTCCACACCCCTGCGGAAATCTAATTAACATAATTTTAAAAATCCCTGAAAAATCGGTCAGTTTAAACTACATATATCCGTCTCAATCCACCGCATTAACTATGTCGCACTTCCCCATCTGTGGTGAAAGGTGACAGAGGTAGAGCAGTGTTTGTCACACAATGAGACATCAGTCTTCTCACAAAATCTTCTGTACCGTCCGTCCGAACGGTTTGGCCTACAAACTATTAGACTCTCACGAAAATCGTTGTGTTCTCCTTTTCGATCTATGAACCCCACAAGAGTCTTGGGATTTGTCAGAAGTCAGTACAGCCGATCTGCCAACTCCTGTCTGGGGCGTCCGAGCAGTTTAGGCTACACACTAATATAATAAGGTGAGACTCTCACGAACACGTACAGTACCAATCAAACGTTTGGACACACCTACTCATTCAAGGGTTTTTCTTTATTATTACTATTTTCTACATTGTAGAATAATAGTGAAGACATCAAACTATGAAATAACACATATGGAGTCATGTATTAAGCAAAAAAAGTGTTAAACAAATCAAAATATATGTTTATTTGAGATTCTTCATATAGCCACCCTTTGCATTGATGACAGCTTTGCACACTCTTGGCATTTTCTCAACCTGCTTCATGAGGTAGTCATCTGGAATGCATTTCAATTCCTTCTTAATGTCTTTGAGCCAATCAGTTGTGTTGTGAAATGGTAGTGGTGGTATACAGAAGATGGCCTATTTGGTAGAAGACCAAATAAGCAAATAGAGAGCTCAAATAAGAGCTCAAATAAGCAAATAGAAATGACAGTCGGAACATTTCAAGAACTATGAACTTTTGCCTGCCCTCGACCTGCCTCTTGCCTGCCCCTTGTTGTTCAATAAGTATCAGAGACTTGAACCATCTGCCTCCTGTGTCTGCATCTGGGACTCACCCTGTGTTGTTATAGTACGAACTGGCCATGACTGACCCAGCAGACTCGGACCATCTCCGCAGCACTGTTTCCCTGTATGGATCCACACTTGAATGACATAAGGAGCTACTCCAGAACCTTGTGGAAGGGCTCCATTCACTGACGGAATGCCACGACCAGCGGTTCAAGACGTTACTGGAGCAATTCTGTGGATTATCTTACAGGCAGCATACCACAACGGTATGGGTTGGTACAACCCAGTGGTGGGTTGGTACAGCCTACACCGGCTCCCCGAGAACCCTGCTAATCTCCTCCGGAGCGATATTCTGGGGATCCTGGAAACTGCCGGGCGTTTCTTTCTCAGTGCTCCCTCGTTTTTGAGCTGTAGCCATCTTCGTTCCCTTCGGATCGATCGAAGATAGCGTATCTGATTACGCTAATGTCTGGAAGGGCGCTCTCCTGGGCGACTGCAGTTTGGGAGCAAGAATCCCCCATTTGTCGTGATCTGGAAGATTTCATGGTGGAGTTGAGGAAGATGTTCGATTCTCTGGTATCCGGGAGAGAGGCGGCCTGAAAACTACTTGGATTACGTAAAGACTCCTATAGTGTGGCAGACTACACAGTAGATTCTTGCACGTTGGCCATAAAAAGTGCCTGGAATCCCGAGTCCCTATTCGATACTTTCCGTCACAGACTGTTGGAGGAGATAAAAGACGAGCTCGCAGCTCAGGAGTTACCTTTGGACCTCGATCCCCTCATTGCCCTAACCATTAGGATTGATGGGGGTGTCTATGGGAATGCAGGAGTGAGAGCAGGTCGGGTCTCGGTCACACTCGTTCATCCACTGCTCCCTGCTCACCTCCAAAGAAGTCCGGAAGTCCCCGACGTCTGCATGTTCGAGAGGAGCCAAAGCCACCCGAGTTCCCTTGGGAATGATCAGGGACGGGTGACTCGTTTACTCTTGAGCCTATGCAACTAGGCAGAGCTAGATTATCGCCTAAGGAGCGTTCACGAAGGCTGAGCTCCATCTGTTGTCTGTATTGTGGTGATGTAGGGCATTACATAGCCACCTGCCAGTCAAAAGACCATGCTCATCAGTAGGAACAAGTACGCTGGTGGTCCAGACTGGGAATTTTCTTACTCCCATTACCCGTACTCCCCACACAACTCCTCTCCATTCCCATGGACGCCAGAGCAATGGGCGGCCACTCCATTGGAAGGGGCACGCACAGCCCAGGCCCCATTAACCTGCGGGTATCAGGCAATCACAGTGAGTCCATACAGCTTCTCCTCATCAAATCCCACCACATCCCGGTTGTTTTGGGATTCTCATGGCTCCAGAAGCACAACCCTGTTATTTACTGGACCATGGGTTCAATCCTGGGTTGGAGCCCGTTTTGCCACTCACATTGCCTTAAGGCGGCGCAGCATCCCCCAGAACATCCTCCTCCAGGTTTAAGTACAGCATCGGATCTCTCTGCTGTTCCTGCAGAGTACCATGACCTCCTGGAGGTTTTCAGCAAGGCTTGTGCTATCTCTCTTCCTCTGCATCGTCCTTACGACTGTGCTACTGACCTCCTCCCGGGCACCACACCACCTCAAGGCCGGCTATATTCCCTGTCTGGTCCTGAGACCAAGGCCATGGAGGAGTACATTGAGGACATTGGCTGCCGGGAGCATGCGCACTTCTGCCTCCCCTGCAGGCGAAGGGTTCTTCTTTGTGGAGAAGAAGGACAAGACCCTGCGTCCATGTATCAACTACCGGGGCCTCAATGACATCACGGTTAAGAATCATTACCCCCTGCCACTCATTTCCTCTGGTATCGAACCTCTCCAGGGGGCAACCATGTTTTCCAAGACCTTCGGAATGCCTACCACCTTATTTCGATACGTGAGGGAGAGGAGTGGAAGACGGCCTTCAACACTGCCAGTGGACATTGCGAGTACCTGGTCATGCCGTTTGGGCTTACCAATGCTCCCGCTGTTTTCCAGGCCCTGGTAGACAATGTGCTCCGGGACATGTTGAATCATTTTGTATTTGTCTACCTCAACGACATCCTTGTTTTCTCCCGTTCTGTCCAAGAACACGTTCTCCATGTCATTCAGCGCCTCCTGGAGAATCAGTTGTTTGTGAAAGCAGAGAAGTATGATTTTCACCTCTCTAATATCTCCTTTCTGGGATACGTCATCACTGAAGGGAATGTCCAGATGGATCCTGTAAAGGTGAGGGCGGTGGTGGATTGGCCCCAACACACATCTGCACTCACCTCTCCCAAGGTACCGTTGACATGGTCCCCAGCTGTTGACAGGGTGTTTGTGGACCTTAAGCAATGGTTCACTACAGCCCCCATCCTCATCCATCCGGAGCTGGTCCGTCAGTTTGTGGTTGAGGTTGATGCTTCTGACGTGGGAGTGGGGGTCATCCTGTCAAAGCGGTCTGTCAAGGACCAAAGGCTTCATCCCTGTGCCTTCCTGTCCCATCGTCTCAACTCCGCGGAAAGGAACTATGACGATGGGAACCGGGAACTTTTGGCGATTAAGATGGTGCTGGAGGAGTGGAGGCACAGGCTGGGAGGGGCGGAACATCCATTTTTGGTGAGGACTGACCATAAGAATTTATAATACCTCCGCATAGCCAAGTGCCTTAACTTCTTGGTGACAGGGGCAGTATTTTCACTTCCAGATTAAATGCATGCCCAAATTCAACTGCCTGCTACTCATCCTCAGAAGATAAGATATGCATATTATTAGTATGTATTTGGATAGAAAACACTCAGAAGTTTGAATTATGTCTGTGAGTATAACAGAACTTATTTAGCAGGCGAAACCCTGAGGACAAACCATTCAGATTTTTTTTGAGGTCACTCTTTTTTCTATGGGTTTTCATTGGGAATCCAGATTTCGTCTTGCAGTTCCTATCGCTTCCATTGGATGTCAACAGTCTTTACAAATTGGTTGAGGTTATTCCTTTGTGTAATGAAGAAGTACGGCCATCTTGAACGAGGGTCACTTGATATGTACTGTTAGATAGAGGCGCATGACCAGAAAGCTAACTACAGTTTGTTTTCTTCCTGTATTGAACACAGATCATCCCATCTTCCAAATAAATGGACATTTTGGATATATATAGACGGAAATAATCGAACAAAATGACCATTTGTGATGTTTATGGGACATATTGGATTGCCAACAAAAGAAGCTCTTCAAAGGTAAATCATGAATTATATTTTTATTTCTGCGTTTTGTGAGGCGCCTGCAGGGTTGAAATATGGTTTCTCTCTTTTTTTACGGAGGTCCTATCCTCAGATAATAGCATTGTTTGCTTTTGCCAAAAAGCCTTTTTGAAATCTGACATGTTGGCTGGATTCACAGCAAGTGTAGCTTTAATTTGCTATCTTGCATGTGCGATTTAATGAAAGTTAGATTTTTATAGTAATTTATTTGAATTTGGTGCTCTGCATTATCCCAGAGAGGTTAACTCTATGCAGGCCCGTTGGGCCCTGTTATTTACCAGGTTCAACTTCACCATCTCCTACCACCCAGGGTCCAAAAATGTGAAGCCGGAGGCCCTCTCTCACTTGTACAGTTCTACTGCCACACCCTCTGAATCTGAGCCCATCCTCCCTACCTCATGTCTTGTGGCTTCGGTTGTCTGTGGTATTGAGGCCCTGGTCTGCGAGGCACAATGTTCCCAGACAGACCCTGGGGAGGGCCCGGCTAACCGGATGTTCATCCCTGATTCGGCCCGGTCTCAGGGCCTTCCTCCGACAATGCTTCTGGTAGCCCACTCTGGTTCCTTCGTCACGGCATGCACGGTGTGTGCTCAAAACAAGACTCTGGTGGCAAGCTCCGTCTGGCCTCCTTCAGCCACTCCCTGTTCTTCATCACCCCTTGGTCCCATATTTCCCTGGATTTTGTCTCTGGGCTCCTTCCGTCAGATGGCAACAGCACCATCCTTACAGTGGTGGACAGGTTCTCTAACATCTCCCATTTCATCCCTCTCCCCAAGTTACCATCAGCCAAGGAGACGGCCCAGCTCATGGTGCAGTACGTCTTCCGAATCCATGGACTCCCAGTCAACATTGTCTCTGATCACGGTCCTCAGTTCTCGTCCCAATTCTGGAAGGCACCCTTATTGGGTCGTCGACCAGCCTGTCCTTCGGGTTTCATCCCCAGTCCAGACTGCCACTGTCGGCGTACCTGGAGAAGAGCTTGTTGGCTCTTCTCAAGACCACCTCCAGGTCCCGTCAACAAGCGGACCGTCACCGGACTCCAGTTCCCCACTATCATCCTGGGCAGAGGGTATGGCTGTCTGTATGGGACCTGCCCCTCCGGGTGGAGTCCCGCAAACTTTACACCCGTTTCATTGGTCCTTTCCCCATCTCTAGATTTCCCTATCTCTTTCTCCATCTCTTACTCCCACTGTTGTTTGTCTGCTGTTACCCTGTACCCTCTGTATACACCCTACTTTTCATGTGTCCAGGATTAAGCCCTTGTCTCACAGCTTTTTGTCTTCTGTTTCTAGGCCCACCCCTCCCCCCTCCTCCCTGGGTCATTGATGACCATCCTCATCGCCGACTTCCACCGCCGGCATCCCCTGGGGGGTGGGGGGTGGGGGGTGGGGGGTGAATTGCTGCAAAGAAACCACTACTAAAGGACACCAATAAGAAGAAGAGACTTGCTTGGGCTAAGAAACATGAGCAATGGACATTAGGCCGGTGCAAATCTGTCCTTTAGTCTGATGAATCTAAGATTTTGAGATTTGAGATTTTTGAGATTTTTGGTTCCAAACTCCATGTCTTTGTGAGATGCAGAGTAGGTGAGCGGATGATCTCTGCATGTGCGGTTCCCACCATGAAGCATGGAGGAGGAGATGTGATGTTGTGGGGGTGCTTTGCTGGTGAAACTGTCAGTGATTTATTTAGAATTCAAGGCACACTTAACCAGCATGGCTATCACAGTATTCTGCAGCGATACGCCATCCCATCTGGTTTGCGCTTAGTGGGACTATAATTTGTTTTTCAACAGGACAATGACACAAAACACACCTCCAGGCTGTGTAAGGGCTATTTGACCAAGAAGGAGAGTAATGGAGTGCTGCATCATATGACCTGGCCTCCACAATCACCTGACCTCAACCTATTTGAGATGATTTGGGATAAGTTGGATCGCAGAGTGAAGGAAAAGCAGCCATCAAGTGCTCAGCATGTGTGGGAACTCCTTCAAGACTGTTGGAAAAACATTCCTCATGAACTGGTCGAGAAAATGCCAAGAGTGTGCAAAGCTGTCATCAAGGCAAAGGGTGGCTACTTTGAAGAATAAAATATTAAATATATTTCATTTCTTTAACACTTTTTTGGTTACTACATGATCCCATATGTGTTATTTCATAGTGTTGATGTATTCACTATTATTCTGCAATGTAAAATAGTAAAAAATATAGTAAAACCCTTGAATGAGAAGGTGTGTCCAAACTTTTGACTGGTACTGTATATGTTTCCTGATCTTTCTAAATTTGTTTATTTTTATATCTCTTTGTATATCTCTCAGATATATTCAATGTGTTTTCATGAGCTAATATCAGTAAGGACAAATAAAATGTTTAATCAAATCATATTTTTGTTCATACTTCAAGGGGTGTTAAAATTCCAAATCAAATTCCAAAATTATCCTTGATATGACCTTCTTAAAACAATTCCATATAGCTTAGTAGAACACCCACCCCCTCCCCCAGCTTAGACAGGGCTTGGACTCTTATGGGTAAAGGTAATTACAGGATATTTTCTGACATATTTTTACTTTACATAAGGGAGCTAGGGGCCTCATTAAGGAGATTGCAGGCTGTCTGGGCAAACAACATGAAGCTTGTCACATTCTGCTGACAACAATGTCCATTCTGACAGCGCTGTGGGGGAACTCAACCATATACCGTATGGGTCGTTCTACAGTAGTAAAAATACATTTCTGTAAATTGGGCGTTGGAAAAAAAACATTTGTATCATATTTCTCCCCAACTTTCAGGACGCATGTCTTCCAACATAATGGAAGTCAGGTAGACATATATACCACAATTTCCCACTGGGCACAAACGTGCTCAATCAATGTTGCTTCAACATAATTTGTCATTGTATTGTGACATGGAATCTACATGGAAAATACATTGGATTTGAAAAAAGTAATCAACATAAACTGTTGTTTAGATGGTAAACATTTTACCACAGGATCATGTCATCATGGTAACCAGTTTTCAACACAGACAAACCTTGTATAATATGTTGAATTTTTACCTTAGAAACAACGTCAGATCTTCAACGTTATATCCATTATCAGAAAAAATAACTATAGGCTAGGCAGCAACTCTTACTGGAGATTTAATCTATCTACAGATATCCAATTGGTCTCCCAACCAGGGTCCAACCCTGCTTAGCTTTGATATTTGTCATTGCATACTACCAATGTTCTATTGTGAGAATGGTTATTGAGAGATTTCTTAATAAATAAATAGATTCACAGTTGCCAAGTCATTCCAAAGGGTAGGTTTAACAGAGCAAATTAAATGTCACTATACTTTATCACTCATATATCATCAATTATACTATTCAGGCCTATATAGAATTTGCAAAGTCATCAACAGCTATTGTTATAAATTCAACCCAGGGTTTAACAAAAAATAGGCAAGACATATAAGCCTAGAGTTTCAAGCTTTGGTTGATTTCTAATGTAATCGTCAAGTTAATAATTCATATGTTGGATTCACGTCTCCATCTCAACCAAATAAAAAACATAGAACAAAATCAAATCAAACTTCAAATGCACTTCAAGTTTGATTTGATTTAGTCCTATTCCTAAACTTCGATTTTTGGTTGAGATGGATAGAATCCAGTGGCACAAAAGATGTCCTTCGAATGTGGATATTTGGTTGTGTTGACAACCAAACACAACTCAATATCACTTTTGCAATACAGTAATTAGCCTAATAACTTGTCAACAAGTTAACAAATTGTATTTTGGATTCACGTCTCCAACAATTGTTGGGGCAAATCCAATACAACACATTACTGTGTACCACTCTCCATATTTTCAAGCATAGCGGTGGCTGCATCATGTTATGGGTATGCTTGTAATCATTAAGGACTGGAGAGTTTCTCAGGATAAAAGATAAATGTAATGGAGCTAAGCACAGGCTAAATCCAAGCGGAAAACCTGATTCAGTCTGCTTTCCACCAGACACTGGGAAAGGAATTCACCATTCAGCAGGACAATAACCTAAAGCACAAGGCCAAATCTACACTGGAGTCACTTACCAAGAAGACAGTGAATGTTCCAGAGTTGCCGAGTTACAGTTTTGACTTAAATCTACTTGAAAATCTATGGCAAGAGCTGAAAATGTTTAATGAACAACCAATTTGACAGAGCTTGAAGAATTTTGAAAAATGTTGCACAATCCAGGTGTGGAAAGCGCTTAGAGACTTACCCAGAAAGACTTGCAGCTTTAATCACTGCCAAAGGTGATTCTACAAAGCATTGACTCTGTTTTTCACTTTCAATAAGTTTGTAAAAATATCTAAAAACATGTTTTTACTTTATCATTATGGGGTGTTGTGTGTAGAATGGTGAGAAAAAAATACACGTAGAAAACATACATTTTTAATTCAGGCTGTAACACAACAAAATGTGGAATAAGTCAAAGGGTATGAATCCTTTATGGAGGTACTGTATAGACAGGTGTGTGCATTTCCAAATCAGGTCCAATCAATTTAATTTATCACAGGTGGACTCCGATCAAGATGTTGAAACATCTCAAGGATGATCAATGGAAATAGGATGCACCTGAGCTTAAATTCGAGTCTCATATCAAAGAGTCTGAATACGTATGCAAATAAGTTATTTAAGTTTTTTATTTTTAATACATTTGCAAACATTTCTAAAAACCTGCTTTCGCTTTGTCATTATGGGGCACTGTGTGTAGATTGTGTAGGAAATGTTTTTAGAATACGACTGTAATATAACAAAATGTGGAAAAGGGGAAGGGGTCTGGAGAATTTCCGAATGCACAGTAGGTGTATAAACAATGACTTTGTACTATATTTATTCAAGAATATGTTTGTCTTGGATTGAATTAGAACATATGGCGCTGGAGGAGATGGCTGCAGTTTTACGGGCTCCTAACCAATTGTGCTATAGGGAGGAGGTCAGAGACCTGGCCGTGCGGTGCCAGGACAACAACATCTCCCTCAACATGATCAAGACAAAGGAGAGGATTGTGGACTACAGGAAAAAGAGGACAGAGCACGCCCCCATTCTCATCAACGGGGCTACAGTGGAGCAGGTTGAGAGCTTCAACTTCCTTGGTGTCCACATCACCAACAAACTAACATGGTCCAAGCACACCATGACAGTTGTGAAGCGGGCACGACAAAACCTATTTCCCCTCAGGAGACTGAAAAGATTTGGCATAGGTCCTCAGATCCTCAAAAGGTTCTACAGCTGCACCATCAGGAGCATCCTGACTGGTTGCATCACTGCCTGGTATGGGAACTGCTCGGCCTCCGACCGCAAGGCACTACAGAGGGTAGTGCGAACGGCCTATTACATCACTGGGGCCAAGCTTCCTGCCATCCAGGACCTCTATACCAGGCGGTGTCAGAGGAAGGCCCTAAAAATTGTCAAAGACTCCAGCCACCCTAGTCATAGACTGTTCTCTCTGCTACCACACGGCAAGCGGTACCGGAGCACCAAGTCTAGGTCCAAGAGACTTCTAAACAGCTTCTACCCCCAAGCTATAAGACTCCTGAACATCTAGTCAAATGGCTACCCAGACTATTTGCATTGCCCCCCCCCTTCCCCTCTACACACCACTGCCACTCTCTGTTGTCATCTATGCGTAGTCACTTTAATTAACTCGACCTACATGTATGTACTACCGTAACTAACCGGTGCCCCCGCACATTGACTCTGTACCGGCACCCCCCGTATATATTGTTATTTTTTACTGCTGGTCTTTATTTACTTGTTACTTTTATCTCTTATTCTTATCCATATTTTTTTAGACTGCACTGTTGGTTAGGAGCTCGTAAGTAAGCATTTCACTGTAAGGTCTACACCTATTGTATTTGGCGCATTGACTAATACAATTTGATTTGATTTGTGTGTATTTTTTCTCGTTATTTGTAACTTATTTTGTACATAATGTTTCTGCCACCGTTTTTATGACCCAAAAAGCACTCCTGGATATCAGGACAGCAATTACTCACCTCGTACTGGATGAAGATGTATTCTTTAACGAGTCAGACACGAAGGATTTACTTCAGACACCCGACAAGGCCCAAATCCCCATCATTCGCATGTAGAAGAGACCAAAATATCAAGGACATAGGTCAGGGTGCCTTGTAAGGATCCGACAGCGAGTGAGTAATCCCCCTCTACCATCAGTCCTATTAACCAACATGCAATCATTGGATAACAAAATGGATGAGCTCCGATCAAGACAATCCTACCAACGGGACATTAAAAACTCTAATATCTTATGTTTCACCGAGTCATGGCTGAATGACAACATGGATAACATTCAGCTGGCTGGGTTTTCGGTCCATCATCAAGATAGAACAGCTGCCTCTGGTAAGACAAGGGGTGACGGTCAATGTCTATTTGTAAATAACAGCTGGTGCACGAAATCTAATATTAAGGAAGTCTCTAGGTTTTGCTCACCTGAGGTAGAGTATCTCATGATAAGCTGTAGAACACACTATGTACCAGGAGAGTTTTCATCTATATTTTTTGTAGCTGTCTATTTACCACCACAA
The DNA here is from genome assembly GCF_002021735.2 of Oncorhynchus kisutch. Lineage (NCBI taxonomy): Eukaryota > Metazoa > Chordata > Actinopteri > Salmoniformes > Salmonidae > Oncorhynchus > Oncorhynchus kisutch. The sequence goes on from NC_034191.2 coordinate 27,084,180, forward strand.
ACCAATGCTGGCAGTAAGACGGCACTCAACGAGCTGTATAAGGCCATAAGCAAACAAGAAAATGCTAATCCTGAGGCGGCACTCCTATTGGCCGGTGACTTTAATGCAGGGAAACTTAAATCTGTTTCACCTCATTTCTACTCTTCGTAGCCGATGTGAGTAAGACCTTTAAACAGGTCAACATTCACAAGGCCTCAGGGCCAGGCGGATTACCAGGACGTGTACTCTGAGCATGCGCTGACTAAGTAGTAAGTGTCTTCACTGACATTTTAAACCTGTCCCTGACACCAAGGTAACCTGCCTAAATGACTACCGACACATAGCACTCACATCTGTAGCCATGAAGTGTTTTGAAAGGCTGGTCATGGCTTACATCAACACCATTATCCCAGAAACCCTAGGACCCTCTCCAATTTGCATACCACCCCAACAGATCCACAGATGATGCAATCTCTATTGCACTCCACACTGCTTTTTCCCACCTGGACAAAAGGAACACCTACGTGAGAATGCTATTCATTGACTACAGCTCAGCGTTCCACACCATAGTGCCCTCAAAGCCCATCACTAAGCTAAGGAACCTGGGACTAAACATCTCCCTCTGCAACTGGATCCTGGAATTCCTGACGGTCTGCCCCCAGGTGGTAAGGGTAGGTAACTACACATCTGCCATGCTGATCCTCAACACGGGGGGCCCTCGGGGGTGCATGCTCAGTTCCCTCCTGTACTCCCTGTTCACCCATTACTGCTTAGCCAAGTACAACTCTAACACCATGATTACGTTTGCAGATGACACAACAATGTATGATCATCATGAGACAGCCTATAGGGAGGAGATCAGAGACCTGGCAGTGTGGCAACTGCTTGGCCTCTGACCGCAAGGCACGACAGAATGTAGTGCGTACCGCCCAGTACATCACTGGGGCCAAGCTTCCTGCTATCCAGGACCTCTATACCAGGCAGTGTCAGAGGAAGGCCCTAGTCATAGACTGTTCTCTCTGGTACCACCGGAGCGCCAAGTTTAGGTCCAAAAGGCTTCTTAACAGCTTCTACCCCCAAGCCATAAGACTCCTGAACAGCTAATCAAATGGCTACACAGACTATTTGCATTGGTACCCCCCATACCCATTTTTACGTTGCTGCTACTCTTGGTTTATTATTCATGCATAGTCACTTTACCTCTACCTACATGTACCCTGTACATATTACCTCAATTACCTAGACTAACCTGTGCCCCCGCACATTCACTCTGTACTGGTACCCCCTGTATATAGCCTCGCTACAGTTATTTTGCTGCTGCTGTTTCATTATTATTTTTTAAACTGCATTGTTAGTTAATGGCTTGTAAGTAAGCATTTCACTGTAAGGTCTACACACTGTAAGGTCTACACACTGTAAGGTCTACACACTGTAAGGTCTACACTATTACGTAAATAAAAGTCCTAAGTTTTAAACTTTTTTTGGTTGTAAAAAATTTGAGGGGTGGTACAGCAATTTACACCACTTCTGTGGGAGAAGGGGGCTAGGCCACACTGAGCCGCTCTGGGCTGTGCAGCCTGGGAGGTGGCATTAAATAAGATAAGACAAAACTATATAGTGAATTATCTGGTACTTGCTGCAATGGTGGCTGGTGGTGGCTGAGAATCTGCTTTACTGTCTGACCTATGCTTTGAACTGGACAGCACACAGAGTTAATTCTGATTATTTGATGTATTCCTCTAGATGGATAGCTGCAGGAGCTTATCCTCCCTCCCTGATAAATGACTTGAAAGTTTCAACCCCGAATGGACTTCAGTACTTTATAAATCTTACCATTTTCCAAAATGTGTTGTTGTTTTTCCTCCCCATAATGCCTCCAAGAAACTTCTGGAAAATTGCCAAGATTTGACTATATTGTGTGTTTTGTTTGATGATTGTATTGCTCATAGCTGAGGGCTCACTTCCCACCCACCACTGCACCACACCTACAGTACATGTTCAGGAGGACTGCTCATTTCTATGAATGCAGCTACAGTACTGAGACTTATGAAATACAGCCCAGTTGCTCTTTTCAGGAAATGTTCTCATATAGAAAGCTACTGTATATGATTACTATTGTAAATGATACTGCTACTATATATATATTGACAAGTAATCAAAGCCTTTCACTAGTCTATCACATATGTTACATCAATCAGTCAATCATTGTACAATGCGAACATATACAGGAGGTGCCAAAAAATATATTTGTTTCCATTTGAAAATGGAGAAGAAAAATGTGATTTTAAGGTGTGACCGTGGCATCAACACCCTGTATTCTCATATCTCAAGGGATGGCTAGACAGTCTCACTTTGAATTTATATCCCAAGACTACTTTGTCTCTCTGTAGAATATAAAAGGGAGGCATCTGTCTACCACAGAAGCCAGATTCTATGCCACAATAAGACAAAGGTGTCAAAATGCTTGGGACTACGTGGACCCTCTGAATGAGACCACCCCAGTCTCTGATTGCCTGAGTTCAATTTGAGATTCTATGCCGAATTCACCACTGCACTCAAGCTTTTCAATACCCTGTATTCTCATATCTCAATTGATGGCTAGACAGTCTCACTTTGAATTTATATCCCAACACTACTTTGTCTCTCTGTAGAATATAAAAGGGAGGCATCTGTCTACCACAGAAGCCAGATTCTATGCCACAATAAGACAAAGGTGTCAAAATGCTTGGGACTACATGGACCCTCTGAATGAGACCACCCCAGTCTCTGATTGCCTGAGTTCAATTTGAGATTCTATGCCGAATTCACCACTGCACTCAAGCTTTTCAAAGAGAGATGGAATCTGTATTATTTGTGGACATTTTAATACAACCTGAACACAAAGGAAGTACTCACTAATGAAATGTTTTGGAGGAGAGGAGTAAGCCACAAATAGTTTTTCCATTGCATTTTGACCACCCACTCTCTTTGGAAGAGGACGAGATTTGTGAATTGCATGGACTACAATTTTCAGATTGTTTGGCATTCTGTGTGGTATGTCTTCTTGTTAGAGAATAATTTGAACAATCTATTGAACTAGGTTTGTTCTTTCAGATCATCTACAGTTTGGCTGTTATGTGAACTTTCAATTTATTTATTTGCACACTAGAATAACAGGCCAGCTTCCGGCCTAAAGACAAATCAGATTTTATTTGCCACATGCTTCGTAAAAGACAGGTGTAGACTAACAGTGAAATGCTTACTTCCATGCATTTCACAACAATGCAGAGAGAAAGAAAATAGAGAAATAGTTAAAAAGCAAAACACGCAATAATGAGAGTAATAATAAAAACACAATGAGCAATAATAACTTGGATATATACAAAGAGTACCAGTACAGGGTCGATGTGCAGGGATACTACAGTGCCTTCAGAAAGTATTCACAACCCTTAACCTTTTCCACATTTTGTTATGTTACAAGGTGGATTCAAATGGATTTAATTGTATTTTTTTTGTAAATGATCTAATACAAAATTGGTTAAAATTTGTAAAAATTATTACCATTTGTTAAAATGATTACATAAGTATTCACACCCCTGAGTCAATACATGTTAGAAACACCGTTGGCAGCTGTGAGTCTTTCTGAGTAAATCTAATAGCTTTGCACACCTGGATTGTACAATATTTGCACATTATTCTTTTAAAAACGCTTCAAGCACTGTCAAGTTGGTTGTTGATCATTGATAGACAGCCATTTTCAAGTCAATTTAAGTCAAAACTATAACTAGGCCACTCAGGAACATTCAATGTCACCTTGGTAACTCCAGTGTCTTTTTGGCCTTTTAGGTTATTGTCCTGCTGAAAAGGTGTATGTTGGTGTCTGTTGGAAAGCAGACCGAACCAGGTATTCCTCTAGAATCTTGCCTGTTCTTAGCTCTATTTCCTTTCTTTTTATCCACAAAAAACTCACTAGTCCTCGCCGATGACAAGCATACCCATAACATGATGCAGCCACCACCATGCTTGAAAATATGAAGAGTGGTACTCTTCATATTTGTGTTGGATTTGGCCCAAACATAACACTTTGTATTCAGGACATTAAGTTAATTGCTTTGCCACATTTTTTGCAGTTTCACTTTTGTGCCTTATTGCAAACAGGATGCAAGTTTTTTCATATTTTTATTCTCTACAAGCTTCCTTCTTTTCACTCTCTCATTTGGGTTAGTATTGTGGATTAACTACAACGTTGTTGATCCATCCTCAGTTTTCTCCTATCACAGCCATTAAACTCTGTAACTATTTTAAAGTCACCATTGGCCTCATGGTAAAATCCCTGAGCGGTTTCCTTCCTCTCCGGCAACTGAGTTAAGAAGGACGTCTGTATCTTTGTAGTGACTCGGTGTACTGATACACCATCGAAAGTGTAATTAATAACTAATGCTCCATTTTTTTCTTTTTCTAATGCTCTTTTTTTTACCCATATACCAATAGGTGCCCTTCTTTGCAAGCCAAAGAAGGTAGTCATTACTCTGTAGCTTGTCTTCCTGTATCCTCGTTAGCGCCTTGTGGTCGGATGCCAAGCAGTTGCCATACCAAGCGGTGATGCAGCTAGTCAAGATGCTCTCAATGGTGCAGCTGTGGAAGATCTAAGGGCCGATGCCAAATCTTTTCAACCTCCTGAGGGGAAAGAAGAATTTCTTGTGCCCCCTAGAACGACTGTGTTGGTGTGTGTGGACCATGACAGATCCTCACATGCTGACCAGACCACCTGCTTTGTGTGCGCCAGTGTTGCAAAATAAATGTACACATACATGTTATTCAATCATTCCATCCAAACTGCACCTGGCGTCAACGGGTGTCTGCGTAGACAGGTGCTATAAAAGAACATGATTCTATTTTAGATACTTGGCATGCTGCAAGTTCTGCCTCTCCCATCTACTCATTGGATTTTACAAGCATATATCGACATGGGTGATTGAAAGATGAATTATGTCCACACTCCAGTCCAGTTGGTGGCGATAATGTACCTTAAAGTTGGTTGCCAACCGCCATATAAAATCCACAAAAGAATAAGAATAAACGAGGAGAGATTCTTCAAAGGAATCTGTAGATTAATTGTCGGATTAGAGAACACACAATTTTGTGTGACTCAAAATGGGTCAAAATCCTACAAAGATCCAGTAAAAAAGGACTATATGCAATTCAGGTCAAATAAGCCAATGTTAATCTCCCAGGACAAATTAGCTAGCAACCACAAGCTAGCTAAATGACAAAGAATGTTTCATATATGATTCAACCTCTGTCCAATTGAATATAGTCGGTCCACAGTTGGTTCACATTTGGTTTTGGTATTTTAACCTGCTTGTCATGAGCGCGTCTGGTGGGGGGAGACAAAAATCAATATGTGTACGATGGCGGACGCACGCGCTTAGGCAGTTTGGTCATCGTGTTAGTGATGTGAAAGCCAAAGAACTTAAAGCTCTCGACCTGTTCCACTACAGCCCTGTCGATGTGAATGGGGGCATGCTCGGCCATCCGGTTCCTGTAGTCCATGATGAGCTCTTTTGTCAGGTCTCTGACCTCCTCCCTATAGGCTGTCTCATCGTCGCTGGTGATGAGGCCTACCACTGTCGTGTCATCAGAAAACTTAAAGATGGTGTTGGAGTCGTATGCGGCCACACAGTCATGGGTGAACAGGGAGTACAGGAGGGGACTAAGCATGCACCCCTAAGGGACCCCCATGTTGAGGGTCAGCATGGCAGATGTGTTGTTGCCTACCCTTACCACCTGGGGGCGGCCCGTCAGGTAGTCCTGGATCTAGTAGCAGAGGGAGGTTTTCAGTCCAAGGGTCCTTAGCTTAGTGATGAGCTTGGAGGGCAATATGGTGTTGAACACTGAGCTGTAGTTAATGAACAGAATTCTCACATAGGTGTTCCTCTTGTCCAGGTGGGAGAGGGCAGTGTGGAGTGCAATAGAGATTGTGTCATCTGTTGATCTGTTGGGGCGGTATGCAAATTGGAGTAGGTCCAGAGTTTCTGGGATGATGGTATTGATGTGAGCCATGACTTCCAAAACATTTCACGACTACAGATGTGAGTGCTACGGTGCAATAGTCCTTTAGACAAGTTACCTTGGCGTTCTTGTGCATAGGTTCGGTCTATGGTGGTCTGCTTGAAACATGTACAGTGCCTTCAGAAAGTATTCATACTTTGTTGTGTTACAGTCTGAATTCAAAATGGGTTAAATGTATTTTGTTTCTTACCCATCTCCACACAATAACTCATAGCAACACAGTGAAAACATGTTTTTCTTTTTTTAGCAAATGTATTGAAAATAAAATACAGAAATATCTCATTTACATAAGTAATGTCCAGAAGCTCTTTTCGGTCATAGGAAACAATGACAGAAACATTATATACCAAAAATGTTACGATCCGCGCAAAAAATAAACATAAAATAGTGTGCCTTTGGTCTGGAGCCCGTAAAACGGCAGCTATCCATTCCAGCTATCCACAGCAGCTATCAGTTCCATACACACCTCCTTCAGTCATTTTGTCCTATATAGCAACAGTCTTCCCACTCCTTCTACCCCTGAACTCTACCACTCCTTCTAAACCTGACCCCAGTCCGATGTGGTTCATTTCAGCACACGCTGAGTGGATACCACAATCCTGTGATGATGACAATGTGTGTTGAATCCAGCATTTAGACCGAGACCATGCCAAAGCATACATGTTTAGTCCCTCAACCATCACTAAATAATACATTAATTTCTCCGCAGCAGTGATCGGGTCATCCAGCGTCTCATTGTGACAGAATTGGATTGTGTCTTTTGTGGCACGTTCAGTCTTGTCACAGAACGGGAGTGATAGTTGCCAGAGCCAAAGCATGCCAGATGAAAACAGCCCTATGGGGAAATTAGCGTGCATGTTTTAGGAGAGTTGAGACTCGCGTTTCTCTACATGCTTTTAATTAATGACAGAGAGAAATGAGGGGGGATGAGGAGAGAAGCTGGACACAATCAACATAAATATTCAGGACCAGTGTGTCTAAGGGGAGAGCTGCACAGAGAGAGGCAGAGCCCTGTCAGCCTGGCCTGTTGATTAATGGCAGCACTGTAGTCTGGAGGTAGTTTTATTCACAGTCAAACAGCCCAGGCTTCAGCCCAGAGCTCCTCCAAACTATATTACTCCCCCTACAAATTCACTCATTATAAATCAAACGGAAGACATTATCTTGAGGAATATCCTTGCAGAGTAGCAGAGTATTCATGCGGACACGTTGTTTTAACAACAGTGAAGGGCATTGAGTAAAATGCAGAACGCCATGGCATTTCAACAGAAACAAAATAGAAGAAGCCTATTTATGTTGCATTTCTGATCTGCTGCAGCATTCTACACTGCTGTTAGAAGATTCAGAGTACAGCACTATGCAGGTGTCAGTAATGGCACTGTTATGTGCTGGGGTCACATCGTTAAGTGTTTGTGTTTGCAGCCTTGTGACAAAATGTATGTTACATATTTGATCATGTCTGCTGTACAACCCTGCTGTCCTTTGTGTGTCTGTTGTCTGAATCCATTCACTGTTAACAATAAGGCAGGGAATTCATTAAATGATCCCTTTCCAAACTGTGAGATTTTGATTGATGCACAGTGATGGGATATGTTGCCCCCCTTTTTATATAGCCCCTTGGGGATGGTCCCCACTCTTCACTGCTGCTGGTGGTGGAAAACAGAGAGGCCCCGGCACCAACTGCAACACAAAATGCAGGCTTACAGTTACCATAGAAACCAGCTCTGGTTAGCGTATCATCCCTGACTCTACTTTATTTCATTTTGCACAAAAGAAAAAAAAAGAAATATGTGGAGGTGGAGCTCTTTTACTTCCCAGTCAAAACCTTGGGAGTTAGTTGGGTGCCATGAGAGTCAGGACGAGGAGAGGATGTGGTGGAGGAGGAACAAGGAAAACACACTGCTGCCTGCAGAGACAAAGGGGAGCAAGGAGGCAGAGGTGGGAGGTATACTAGCGAGGACGGGTGCCAAAGATGCTTCATGGCCCAGTGAATTTACAGTGACAACAAAACCAACTAACAGTGTATGGCAGGACTGGACTGCACATGATTACAATAGAAATAAAGTATACGGCTACTGTATTATATGTCCTGACCTCAGTAGTTTCCTGTGCCTGGAGATATGACTGATGTTAAACTGGACACCCAAATCTTCACTATAGGATCTCCATCTGCAAAGAAAGACACAAATTCTAGACAGAAACCATGTAGTCTATAATAATGAGTAGTCAAGCATTTCTTTAATTCAAATTCCCATAATCTAATTGGTGGCAGAATCAAACAGTGCATAGTACACAGAGAGTCTGTTGTAAGTATGGTTTAGTGCTGCCGATGCATCTGCCTTTATGATATTGCCTATAAGTGTTCTGTATACCTTACTCGGTGCCACGGTATCTTTGGAGGTTGTGTTGCATTCTCAGTAACCAGGGAGTAATTACCCAGACGAGTGAAGGATGGTAGGCGCTTGGTGCACATACAGTACTATAATTACTGTGCCATTGCAAGTAATTACATCGTGGTTACCCAAGACCTAGAATCTCATGTAACTATTTCCATGCCTCTGGACTTTACACATCTCCTGAAATATGTGGCGTTAAAGACTCTGGTGACTCTGGATTCTCCTTCAACTGCTGTCTGTAAATCCAAATGTTGTAACCCTCGATCTAGACTTGCCATTATCTTGCTGCTTCTATTGTCTGGAAATGTCCAGTCTAATCCAGGTCCTGACATTCTTACCCCTGCCAAATTAACTAGTCAGAGTGGCCTGAAGTTTTTGCATTTAAATGTAAGAAGTCTTCTGCCGAAGCTTGATTTTGTGAACATATGGATAAAAACTGCCGACCCGGATGTATTTATGCTTTCTGAAACCTGGCTTAAAAAATGTATTACTGACAAAAAATATTGGCATAAATGGTTACAATGTGTTTCGTACAGATCGTAAATCTAAGGGTGGTGGTGTTGCTGTAAATGTAAAAGACAAGTTCTCGTGGTCGTTCTGACTTCTGTTACTAAACCTAAGCAATTTGAATATCTGTCTCTGAACCTAAACCTTGGTTCATCTTTAAATATTTTTGTATCTTGTTGTTAGACCTCCATCTGCTACTGTTGGCTCTCTGGATTGTATTTTCAAATTGTTATCACAGAATGTCAATTCTGAGTTTGTCCTGATAGGTGATCTGAATCAGGACTGGCTAACATCTAACTCTGACCAACTCAAGATTATGTGCAATACCTACAATCTCAATCAGATTGTCAACAGTGTAACGAGGTTGAATATAAAGTATCCTCTGAAATCCTCTTTGATTGATTTGATCCAATACTCCCCATCGTTTTAATGCTTCTGGTATTTTTGCAAATGACATAAGTGATCACTGTGCTATTGCCTGTATGAGAGATGGTAAAATTCCTAAGAAATCTCCACGTGTTATTACGAAAAGAAATTGGAAGTGGTTTGATATTCAAGGTTTTTTACATGATGTATCTAGCATTGAATGGAATAGAATAGAATTAATCCCTGATGTTGAACTAGCCTTTTCTTACTTCCACACACATTCCAGGATGTATGTAATAGGCCCCTTGTAAAAAATGCAGGATTTAGGGCAGAGAGAACCCTTGGGTTACTGAGGAACTTACAAAAATCTTAAGGGAACAAAATGCTATGTGGGCTAAAGCAAGAGGGACTGGTTTGGCAGATGATTGGAAGACATCTTCGAAATATGGGTGTGGCTATGATCCGTAAATTGAAAACAGACCACTACTTGAAATCTACTTCACAAAATTTAAATAATCCATCCAAATTTTGGCAAGTAGTGAAGGGTTTGGAGTGCAAAAAAAGATACACAACTTACCAAACAATTGCTGGTAGACACACAGATTGTAACTGAGAGAACCTCCATTCTTGAAAGCCTTGAATATGCATTTTTTAGATGCAGGCAGTTTATTTGAAAAGGTCAAAGGTATAATTGAGCCCCCTATGAATTTACCTGACACCCCTGTGCACTCCTTCACCAGGTTCTCCTTTTCATCCTTCTCTGTTTCAGAAGTGTGTAAATGTACCTGACACCCCTGTGCACTCCACCAGGATCACTTTTTCATCCTTCTCTGTTTCAGAAGTGTCTAAAGCCCTGAAAGAAATTGATTTTAAGAAATCCCCTGGCCCCTGGCCCTGATGAACTAGACCCCCACCTCCTACACCTAGCTACAGACATCATTGCTCCCCCCTTAACATGTATTTTTAACCTCACGCTTGATGTTAAGGACATCCCCAAGTTATGGAAATCTGCTTTTGTACTGCCTCTCCTGAAAAGTGGAGATCCTTTGCTACTTGACAACTATTGACCCATATCAAAACTGTCTGTACTGTCAAAGGTACTGGAGTCCTTAGTTAGTAGGCAGCTAAAGGTCTACTTCCAAGAAAACAACATAAATAGAATGCAATCAGGTTTCAGGTCTGGCCACAGCACTGTTTCAGCAACATTAAAGGTTTTAAATGACATCACTGTGCTCTTGATAAGAAGTTACATTGTGTGTCTGTTTTTATTGATTTGTTGAAGGCTTTTGACACCGTGGACCCTGCTGTGTTAGCGCAAAGGTTAAAATGTTGTGGAATTACTGGCCATGCTCTAGATTGGTTTATAAATGACCTATCAAATCGTACACAATGTGTAATGGTGGATGGTTGTAAATTTGAGTCCATAGAGGTGTGCTCAGGTGTTCGGCAAGGTTCTATTTTGGGCCCACTGTTGTTGATTTTCAAGTGGTAGTAGTTTATCTTTAGCTTTTGAAAATGCCCAAAGAGCATTTAACATCATACAACATAATCTGTATGATTTAAAGCTGATTCTAAATTTGGGTAAAACAAAATGCATGGTATTTTAAATGCCAGGCATGTTACAAATCATGTCATTGCTACATTGGCTGGACATACTATAGAGCAAGTTAAAGTGTACAAATATTTGGGTGTGTGGGTTGATGATAAGCTGAGCTTCACTGTGCATGTAGAGAACTTGATAAGGAAGCTCAAGCTGAAAATAGGATTTTATTACCGGCATAAGGCTTGTTTTTCTTTTGAGGCCAGGAAGGAGCTGGTACGATGTATATTACTGTCGGTTTTAGATTTTATTCATGTTATATATATATATATATATATATATATATATATATATATATATATTTATACAGTATATATATGCAGGTATATATATATATATATATATATATATATATATATATATGCAGGCCTCAGACACTAACCTGATTGCACTTGATTCAGTGTATCATGCAGCCTTCAGGTTCATTACAGATCAGAAACGTCTAACACATCATTGTGATCTCTACAGCGCTGTTGGCTGGTCGTCATTGACCTTGCGTAGGTTTAAACACTGGTATACACTGATTTGTAAGGCCATATTGGGTAAAATGCCATTTTATCTCTGTTCTTTTTTAATCAGGTCAGTAAATAAATATAAATGACGGTCCCATTCTGATTTGCTTCTAACAGTATCAAAAATTAGAACAGGACATGGTAGAAATAGTTTTAGTTACTTAGCTCTGTGGTCCTGGAATTCTGTCATGAACATTTTAAAATGTGATGATCTATTTTCGTTGGTGGAGTTTGAACACTTGATCGATGTATATATCATAGAAGAGTGTAATTGTTTTTAAGCCAGCTGTTTATAGTCAAGACGTTTGTGTTTTTAATGTAATATGTTTTTGTTGTGCTGTATGTGTGTTTATAGTTTTGTTTAATGTTGTGTTAGTGTATGTAAGTTATTTTGTCTGAAACGTTGTTCCCTCTGCTGCTATTGGACCAGGTCTCTCTTGGAAAAGAGATATTAGCTCAATGAGAAAAAACCTGTATAGATAAAGGTAAAATAAACATGTGTAATTTGGTCAATTTACCATTGAGTGTGAGAATCATAGCACTGAGTACCAAAAAGCTCTAGGATTAAAAGGACTCAGAGTGGATAAGTAGCTTACTTCACATAGTCACTCTGTGTTACTTGACTGATTGTTATGCGAGGTTCCTGCAAAAGCAATTAGAACAGCCTTGAATAAGGGATGCTGGGATCTGGGTCAGTCAACAATGAACACAGGAGAACATCTTGTCCATGTTACTTGGGAGGAATCTTAGAATGTTAGAATGGTATTCTTCTCAGAGGAATCACACACATATTAGAGGAAGATGCCATTTCAAGCAGACCACAGTAGTTCCTGTGCCCAAAAAAGTGAAGGTAACCTGCCTAAATTACTACGACCCATAGTACACATAGGGTCGCCATGAAGTGCTTTGAAAGGCTGGTCATGGCTCACATCAACACCATCATCCTTGAAACTCTGGACCTACTCCAATTTGCATACGGCCCCCAACAGATCCACAGATGACGCAATCTCAATCGCACTCCACACTGCACTTTCCCACCTGAACAAACGGAACACCTACAGTTGAAGTCGGAAGTTTACATACACTTAGGTTGGAGTCATTAAAACTTGTTTTTCAACCACTCCACAAATGTCTTATTAGCAAACTATAGTTTTGGCACGTCGGTTAGGATATCTACTTTGTGCATGACACAAGTAATTTTTCCGACAATTGTTAACAGACAGATTATTTCACTTGTAATTCACAGTATCACAATTCCAGTGGGTCAGAAGTTTATATACACTAAGTTGACTGTGCCTTTTTACAACTTGGAAAATTCCAGAACATGATGTCATGGTTTTAGAAGCTTCAGAAAGGCTAATTGACATAAATTGAGACAATTGGAGGTGTACATGTGGATGTATTTCAAGGCCAACCTTCAAACTCAGTGCCTCTTTGCTTGACATCATGGGAAAATATAAAGAAATCAGACAAGACCTCAGAAAAAAAATTGTGGTCGTCCACAAGTCTGGTTCATCCTTGGGAGCAATTTCCAAATGCCTGAAGGTACCACGTTCAGCTGTACAAACAATAGTACGCAAGTATAAACACCATGGGACCACGCAGCCGTCATACCGCTCAGGAATGAGACGCGTTCTGTGTCCTAGAGATTAACGTATTTTGGTGCGAAAACTGAAAATAAATCTTAGAACAATAGCAAAGGACCTTGTCAAGATGCTGGAGGAAACATATACAAAAGTATCTATATCCACAGTAAAACAAGACCTATATCGACCTAACCTGAAAGGCCGCTCAGCAAGGAAGAAGCCACTGCTCAAAAACCGCCATACAAGGCTAGACTACGGTTTGCAACTGCACATGGGGACAAAGATCGTGCTTTTTGGAGAAATGTCCTCTGGTCTGATGAAACAAAAATAGAACTGTTTGGCCATAATGACCATCATTATGTTTGGAGGAAAAAGGGGGAGGCTTGCAAGTCTAAGAACACCATCCCAACCGTGAAGCAAGGGGGTGGCAGCATCATGTTGTGGGGGTGCTTTGCTGCAGGAGGGACTGGTACACTTCACAAAATAAATGGCATCATGAGGGAGGAAAAGTATGTGAAAATATATTGAAGCAACATCTCAAGACATCAGTCAGGAAGTCAAAGATTGGTATTCCAAATGTACAATGACCCCAAGCATACTTCTAAAGTTGTGGCAAAACAGCTTAAGGACAACAAAGTCAAGGTATTGGAGTGGCCATTGCAAAGACCTGACCTCAATCCTATAGAAAATGTGTGGGCAGAACTGAAAAAGTGTGTGCGAGAAAGGAGGCCTACAAACCTGACACAGTTACACCAGCTCTGTCAGGAGGAATGGGCCAAAATTCCTTGTGGAAGCTTGTGGAAGGCTACCTGAAACGTTTGACTCAAGTTAAACCATTTAAAGGCAATGCTACCAATACTAATTGAGTGTATGTAAACTTCTGACCCACTGGGAATGTGATGAAGGAAATAAAGCTGAAATAAATCATTCTCTCTACTAATATTCTGACATTTCACATTCTTAAAAAAAAGTTGTGATCCTAACTGCCCTAAAACAGGGAATTGTTACTAGGATTAAATGTCAGGAATTGTGAAAAACTGAGTTTAAATGTTTTTGGCTAAGGTGTCTGTAAACCTCATTAATTACAGCTCAGCGTTCAACACCATAGTGCCCAAAAAACTAATCAGCAAGCTAAGGACCCTGGGTCCTATGATTGAGTGTAGTCTGGCCCAGGAGTGTGAAGGTGAACATGAAGTCACTGGAGCAACGAACCGCCCTTGCTGTCTCTGCATGGCCGGTTCCCCTCTCTCCACTGGGATTCTCTGCCTCTAACTCTATTACAGGGGCTGAGTCACTGGCTTACTGGTGCTCTTCCATGCCGTCCCTAGGAGGAGTGCGTCACTTGAGTGGGTTGAGTCACTGACGTGGTCTTCCTGTCTGGGTTGGCGCCCCCCCTTGGGTTGTGCTGTGGCAGAGATCTTTATGGGCTATACTCTGCCTTGTCTCAGGATGGTAAGTTGGTGGTTGAAGATATCCCTCTACTGGTGTGGGGGCTGTGCTTTGGCAAAGTGGGTGGGGTTATATCCTGCCTGTTTGGCCCTGTCCGGGTATCATAAATACTGTCTCAGCCTCCAGTATTTATGCTGCAGTAGTTTGTGTCGGGGGGCTAGGGTCAGTCTGTTATATCTGGAGTATTTCTCCTGTCTTATCCGGTGTCCTGTGTGAATTTAAGTATGCTCTCTCTAATTCTCTCTTTCTCTCTTTCTTTCTTTCTCTCTCTCAGAGGTTCTTCCAAGGTGGCATAGAAGTTCAGACGTCTTTTGTCCTCGTCTTGTCGTGTCCTGTGTATATTGAATATTTACAACTTTTTTCACATACATTTTATTTTTATTTTCCATCAACTCATCTTCAAAACACTCTCCTGCAACCCGCCTCACCAATTTATATTTATAAAAAAGTATTATTTACCTCAAATCTGTAATCCTCCAAGAAGCTAGCCAGAAACTCCAAGAAGCTAGCCTGAAACTAGCCAGAAGCTAGCCAGAAGCTAATCCAGAAGCTAATCAGAAGCTAGTTCAGAAGCTAGTTAGCTTCTTTACTGGCAAATCATTAGTATTCAGCTAACCAGCGGTTTGTGGTCATCAGCTATCCTTTAGCTCGAAAATCTATCGCCAGTTCTGTACGGCTCAGCGCGGCTCGGAACGGATCATACCGGACCAATTTTTCTCTCCATGTCCCTGGATTTCGACTGCTCTCTGGACATTGATACCCGGATCTCACAGCTAGCTAGCTGCTATCCGTGTGACTATCGGCCTTCGTCGATTCCGGAGCAAACATCAATTATTCCGGAGCTAGCCAGCTCCGTCAATCACTCCTGAGTTCCATCAATCACTCCTGGGCTGCAGTCACCTATCCGGACCCGTTTTACTGCCTATGCGGAGCCCCACCGGGCCTTCACAACTGGACTGCCGACGTTATCTACCCGAAGGAGATCCGGCTGGCTCCTCCGTCGCGACGTTACCTGAACGCCCATCTGCGGCCTGCTAACCGTTAGCTGTCTTACCGGCTGCTATCTGAATAGACAATCGGACAATTTCTTTATTTTTATTATTATTATGTTTTCTTCTTGGGCCTCTATAACTATATCTATTGTTTTTATTTTTGTTGTTGTTGTGTGATTTGGATTAATCCCCTCTACCACACGGAACCCCACTAATCTACTGACGGAACGCAAGAGGTGGCTAACAACAGACCTCCATCCTATGCTAGCCTGCTACCGATGGCCTGGCTAGCTGTCTAAATCGCTGTGACCCCCAACCAACCTCTCCACTCACTGGACCCTTTTGATCACTCGACTAAGCATGCCTCTCCTTAATGTCAATATGTCTTGTCCATTGCTGTTCTGGTTAGTGTTTATGGGCTTATTTCACTGTAGAGCCTCTAGTCCTGCTCACTATACCTTATCCAACCTATTAGTTCCACCACCCACACATGCAATGACATCTCCTGGTTTCAATGATGTTTCTAGAGACAATATCTATCTCTTCATCACTCAATACCTAGGTTTACCTCCACTGTATTCACATACTACCATACCTTTGTCTGTACATTATACCTTGATGCTATTTTACCGCCCCCAGAAACCTCCTTTTACTCTATGTTCCAGACGTTCTAGACGACCAATTCTCATAGCTTTTAGCCGTACCCTTATTCTACTCCTCCTATGTTCCTCTGGCGATGTAGAGGTGAATCCAGGCCCTGCAGTGCCTAGCTCCACTCCTATTCCCCAGGCGCTCTCTTTTGACGACTTCTGTAACTGTAATAGCCTTGGTTTCATGCATGTTAACATTAGAAGCCTCCTCCCGAAGTTTGTTCTATTCACTGCTTTAGCACACTCTGCCAACCCGGAAGTTCTAGCTGTGTCTGAATCCTGGCTTAGGAAGACCACCAAAAATTCAGAAATTTTAATTCCAAACTACAACATTTTCAGACAAGATAGAACTGCCTAAGGGGGCGGTGTTGCAATCTACTGCAAAGATAGCCTGCAGAGTTCTGTCCTACTATCCAGGTCTGTACCCAAACAATTTGAACTTCTACTTTTAAAAATCCACCTCTCTAAAAACAAGTCTCCTACCCTTTGCCGCCTGCTATAGACCACCCTCTGCCCCCAGCTGTGCTCTGGACACCATATGTGAACTGATTGCCCCCCATCTATCTTCAGAGTTCGTGCTGCTAGGCGACCTAAACTGGAGCATGCTTAACACCCCAGCCATCCTACAATCTAAACTTGATGCCCTCAATCTCACACAAATTATCAATGAACCTACCAGGTACCTCCCCAAAGCCTTAAACACGGGCACCCTCATAGATATCATCCTAACCAACTTCCCCTCTAAATACACCTCTGCTGTCTTCAACCAAGATCTCAGCGATCACTGCCTCATTGCCTGCATCCGTAATGGGTCAGCGGTCAAACGACCTCCACTCATCACTGTAAAACGCTCCCTGAAACACTTCTGCGAGCAGGCCTTTCTAATCGACCTGGCCGGGGTATCCTGGAAGGATATTGATCTCATCCCGTCAGTAGAGGATGCCTGGATATTTTTTTAAAATGCCTTCATAACCATCTTAAATAAACATGCCCCATTCAAGAAATTTAGAACCAGGAACAGATATAGCCCTTGGTTCTCCCCAGACCTGACTGCCCTTAACCAACACAAAAACATCCTATGGCGTTCTGCATTAGCATCGACCAGCCCCCGTGATATGCAGCTGTTCAGGGAAGCTAGAAACCATTATACACAGGCAGTTAGAAAAGCCAAGGCTAGCTTTTTCAAGCAGAAATTTGCTTCCTGCAACACTAACTCAAAAAAGTTCTGGGACACTGTAAAGTCCATGGAGTATAAGAACACCTCCTCCCAGCTGCCCACTGCACTGAAGATAGGAAACACTGTCACCACTGATAAATCCACCATAATTGAGAATTTCAATAAGCATTTTTCTACGGCTGGCCATGCTTTCCACCTGGCTACTCCTACCCCGGTCAACAGCACTGCCCCCCCAACAGCAACTCGCCCAAGCCTTCCCCATTTCTCCTTCTCCCAAATCCATTCAGCTGATGTTCTGAAAGAGCTGCAAAATCTGGACCCCTACAAATCAGCCGGGCTAAACAATCTGGACCCTTTCTTGCTAAAATTATCTGCCGAAATTGTTGCCACCCCTATTACTAGCCTGTTCAACCTCTCTTTCGTGTCGTCTGAGATTCCCAAAGATTGGAAAGCAGCTGCGGTCATCCCCCTCTTCAAAGGGGGGGACACTCTTGACCCAAACTGCTACAGACCTATATCTATTCTACCGTGCCTTTCTAAGGTCTTCGAAAGCCAAGTCAACAAACAGATTACCGACCATTTCGAATCTCACCATACCTTCTCTGCTATGCAATCTGGTTTCAGAGCTGGTCATGGGTGCACCTCAGCCACGCTCAAGGTCCTAAACAATATCTTAACCGCCATCGATAAGAAACATTACTGTGCAGCCGTATTCATTGATCTGGCCAAGGCTTTCGACTCTGTCAATCACCACATCCTCATCGGCAGACTCGACAGCCTTGGTTTCTCAAATGATTGCCTCGCCTGGTTCACCAACTACTTCTCTGATAGAGTTCAGTGTGTCAAATCGGAGGGTCTGCTGTCCGGACCTCTGGCAGTCTCTATGGGGGTGCCACAGGGTTCAATTCTTGGACCGACTCTCTTCTCTGTATACATCAATGAGGTCGCTCTTGCTGCTGGTGAGTCTCTGATCCACCTCTACGCAGACGACACCATTCTGTATACTTCCGGCCCTTCTTTGGACACTGTGTTAACAACCCTCCAGGCAAGCTTCAATGCCATACAACTCTCCTTCCATGGCCTCCAATTGCTCTTAAATACAAGTAAAACTAAATGCATGCTCTTCAACCGATCGCTACCTGCACCTACCCGCCTGTCCAACATCACTACTCTGGACGGCTCTGACTTAGAATACGTGGACAACTACAAATACTTAGGTGTCTGGTTAGACTGTAAACTCTCCTTCCAGACCCATATCAAACATCTCCAATCCAAAGTTAAATCTAGAATTGGCTTCCTATTTCGCAACAAAGCATCCTTCACTCATGCTGCCAAACATACCCTTGTAAAACTGACCATCCTACCAATCCTCGACTTTGGCGATGTCATTTACAAAATAGCCTCCAATACCCTACTCAACAAATTGGATGCAGTCTATCACAGTGCAATCCGTTTTGTCACCAAAGCCTCATATACTACCCACCATTGCGACCTGTACGCTCTCGTTGGCTGGCCCTCGCTTCATACTCGTCGCCAAACCCACTGGCTCCATGTCATCTACAAGACCCTGCTAGGTAAAGTCCCCCCTTATCTCAGCTCGCTGGTCACCATAGCATCTTCCACCTGTAGCACACGCTCCAGCAGGTATATCTCTCTAGTCACCCCCAAAACCAATTCTTTCTTTGGCCGCCTCTCCTTCCAGTTCTCTGCTGCCAATGACTGGAACAAACTACAAAAATCTCTGAAACTGGAAACACTTATCTCCCTCACTAGCTTTAAGCACCAACTGTCAGTGCAGCTCACAGATTACTGCACCTGTACATAGTCCACCTATAATTTAGCCCAAAGAACTACCTCTTTCCCAACTGTATTTAATTTTTATTTATTTATTTATTTTGCTCCTTTGCACCCCATTATTTTTATTTCTACTTTGCACATTCTTCCATTGAAAAACTACCATTCCAGTGTTTTACTTGCTATATTGTATTTACTTTGCCACCATGGCCTTTTTTGCCTTTAACTCCCTTCTCACCTCATTTGCTCACATTGTATATAGACTTGTTTATACTGTATTATTGACTGTATGTTTGTTTTACTCCATGTGTAACTCTGTGCGTTTGTATCTGTCGAACTGCTTTGCTTTATCTTGGCCAGGTCGCAATTGTAAATGAGAACTTGTTCTCAACTTGCCTACCTGGTTAAATAAAGGTAAAATACAAAAAAAATAAAGAGGACCTGAGCCCTAGGACAATGCCTCAGGACTACCTGGCAGAATGACTCCTTGCTGTCCCCATTCCACCTGGCCGTGCTGCTGCTCCAATTTCAACTGTTCTGCCTGCGGCTATGGAACCCTGACCTGTTCACCGGACGTGCTACCTGTCCCAGACCTGCTGTTTTCAACTCTCTAGAGACAGCAGGAGTGGTAGAGATACTCTCAATGATCGGCTATGAAAAGCCAACTAACATTTACTCCTGAGGTGCTGACCTGTTTGCACCCTCGACAACTACTGTGATTATTATTATTTGACCATGCCGGTCATTTATGAACATTTGAACATCTTGGCCATGTTCTGTTATAATCTCCACCCGGCACAGCCAAAAGAGGACTGGCCACCCCTCATAGCCTGGTTCCTCTCTAGGTTTCATCCTAGGTTTTGGCCTTTCTAGGGAGTTTTTCCCAGCCACCGTGCTTCTACACCTGCATTGCTTGCTGTTTCTGGCTGGGGTTTCTGTACAGCACTTTGAGATATCAGCTGATGTAAGAAGGGCTGTATAAATACATTTGATTTGATAAGACTGCTGAACAATTCATAAAATGGCCACCCAGACTATTTGCATTGACCCCCCCCCCCCCTGTTTTACACTGCTGCTATTCGCTGTTTTTTATACATGCATATTCACTTGACCAATTACAAGTGTAAAAATGACCTTGACTAACCTGTAAACCTGCACATTGACTCTGTACCAGTACCCCCTGTACAGCGCCTGATTATTGTTATTCTATTGTGTACATTTTTTTATCTTTTTTTTTTAACTTTAGTTTATTTACAAAATATTTTCTTAAGCCTATTTCCTTAAAGCTACATTGTTGGTTAAGTAAGTAAGCATTTCAAGGTAAGGTCTACAGCTGTTGTATTTGGTGCATGTGACAAATACATTTTGATTAGATTTGATTGCAAATAACTATAATAGACACATCTTTGTGCCATTCGCATTAGCACTAGAGAGGAATTTCCACAAATAACTTAAACAAATCTTCAGCCTTCACCAACCTGACGCACGGAAAAATCAGGTGGCGACCCCCTGCAATCTATACCCACTGAATTGGCCTGCACTATAACAATCACACATGATGACATTACCTGAGGAGAAAATCAAGGCAATGACTTTGAAAATGGATTGATAACTGACTGTTCTTGCGTAAGGGCAAGGAGAAATTACAGAAGTCCCAGACGACTTGTCATTACATAAAGAGGGAAGAAAGTAAAAGAAAACACCCAGTGAAAAACAACATTGTATCATCTATTATACAATGTGCAGACGGCAGGTAGCCTCGTGGGTAGAGTGTTGGGCCAGTAACCGAAAAGTTGCTATTTCAAAGAGCCGATAAGGTGAAAAATCTGTCAATCTGCCCTTGAGTAAAGGCACTTAACCATAAAGGCTCCAGGGTCGCCATCGATAATGACTGATCTTTGGCTGTGACCCCACTCTCCGAGGGTGCCTCAGGGGGAGTTGGGATATGCAAAAAACACATTTCACACTTCACAAGTGGTTACCCACTTGTACATGTAGTGAAACAATACAAATATAAGCACTCCCTATTTTACCTTTTGAAGTCCTATCATAAAAATCTGTATGTAACTTCTAAATGAGCCAAACCCTGACTGCACCTAGGCTTTATTTCCTGTCTTCCTCACCTCTTCTTTTAGACCGTTGATTATAGATACTCTATGTGATAGATATCTCTATATTATACATCTCTATGTGATTCAAAGTTGGATCTTGAGGCTAATGTAATGACAGCCCTGTGAGAGAACATACTGTACATGGGTTTTGCATGACCAGATCGATCAGTCAATCAAAGGAAACAGAAAATGAGGCAGAATAGGTAAAGAGGCATAATATGAAATGTTCATGTTGGATGCACAGCAACTTGGCCCTAATCTGAGTCACTACAAGGTATACTTAAGCACCTTTCTCTGCTGCAGTGATAAATAATTGAGCATTCTGTTGGTATATAATAAATGATGCCCTTCAATTGCAGGTTGATTCCATTCCAAAACGCTATATTTCCATTTTGAGAAACGTTGGTAACTTGGCTTTATTGTTTAAAGAAATGATGAAAGAGATTGGTGTGCTTTTTCACTATTTAATCATGGCATGACTGTTTCAAATCTGTCACTTGATGGTTTCATTTCAGAGACAAATAATCATGTTTTTTTTGCTAACTGCAATATATCCGCCTCACTCTCAGAATTATAAATACTACTGCTAGGCTTTACACAGTCAAATGTAACAAGCAGCTACATTTGTTATAAAGAACTGTACAAATATTATGAAAAATCTGAGAACAGTAACATTTTACACAAATGAAGGAACCCATAAGCAAACATTTCTGATGAAAAAACACAAATGTGAAAAATTGGTGGATATAGCATTTTGGAAATAAACTCTTCAAATTTATGTTTGGCAAAAGTACAAATACAAGACACTTAAGGTTTGACCAAAAAACAACACGTTTGGATTTCCATGTTTATGAATGGAACATTCCATAATAAAATGTGCTGCCAGAAGAACAATCCATCTTCATCGTCAACCCACATTCCATTTGTTGAGAGAATGCCAGGCCTACAGTTGACATGAATGTAGATTTGACTGTGGTGCTGCGATGAAAGCTGTTCATCCCTGGACTCTTGTGTGGTGCAAATGAGCTCCCTGCAGACATCACTACCATGCCTGATTAACTGGCCAGGTTAAGTGTCTTGCACTGGAGGGCATAATGACAGTATGTGCCACCAGGGAGAGACCAACCCTCCAACACCCAGCAGGCCTTTGGAGTAGCGACTTGTCCATTCCTTGAAGTAGAGAACCAGCCCCGGTCACCACTTCAGTCCAAATTATGTCCTACCACGTTGGGGGGATAGCAGACTGTGAAGGTATGAGCCAATCACACAAGGAAATGGGCAGAATGTGTCACAACAGCCTAGCAGAGGAAAGCAGTGAGTCATCTGGATTCAAACGACCCATCTCACATTCAAAATGAACGAGAGAAATAGAAAAAGGGGGGGAAATAGTACCGCGCCCATTAAAGCAACTTAAAGAAAATCAATTTTGAAGGCCCAAGTTCAAAGACTTTGCAATCAGTGGTTGATGGTGAGTTTAAATGGGTTGACACTGGGGATTTCTCAGAGCTGAGCTCTGTGTAGATCCAGATTTTTCTGGGTGGGGATTATTTCTCTGAGGTACTTAACACAGCTCTGGTGACAGATTCCTCAGTTTCCCCTGGTTATGTTCGCTC
This sequence comes from Oncorhynchus kisutch, assembly GCF_002021735.2. Taxonomy (NCBI): domain Eukaryota; kingdom Metazoa; phylum Chordata; class Actinopteri; order Salmoniformes; family Salmonidae; genus Oncorhynchus; species Oncorhynchus kisutch. The sequence continues at coordinate 27,106,963 of NC_034191.2, forward strand.
TACAGTATCAAGAAGGTTAAGTTCAGCCTAATAATAAACATCCAATTAATTTACTGCATGGCATGATGCCTTTTACTTCATGTCCCTCCCTATCGAGATTTCTATTACACTGTACACTGCAGTTATAGAAAGGTCCCACCTCCTAGAAAATCTTGCACCACAAAAGACCACTAAGTGCACTACATTTAGCCCTAAAAGGTTCCACTTTAGCATACATTTTTTTTCACCCTCTTTTGGAAATACACGGTGGAGGGAGGGCTGGTGTTATCTTGGCGACAGGGACAACACCATCTTCAACAGGGTAAAGGACACTTTCACCATGTGATGTTGTGCTTCTCCATCCGGTTCAGGGTTAGGTCAAGTTCTATTGGAGGGAGACCTTCAGAGCACTATTTTTATTTCCTTGAGCCCCCAGATCCCTCCCTGCTGCCTGCTGTTCTAATGACTCTCCATTTCCACAGAGAAGGGCTATGGTGATGCTGTTCTATTGACTCTCCATTTCCACAGAAAGGGGCTATGGTGATGCTGTTCTATTGACTCTCCATTTCCACAGAGAGGGGCTATGGTGATGCTCTTATATTGACTCTCCATTTCCACAGAGAGGGGCTATGGTGATGCTGTTCTATTGACTCTCCATTTCCACAGAGAGGGGCTATGGTGATGCTGTTCTATTGACTCTCCATTTCCACAGAGAGGGGCTATGGTGATGCTGTTCTATTGACTCTCCATTTCCACAGAGAGGGGCTATGGTGATGCTGTTCTATTGACTCTCCATTTCCACAGAGAGGGGCTATGGTGATGCTGTTCTATTGACTCTCCATTTCCACAGAGAGGGGCTATGGTGATGCTGTTCTATTGACTCTCCATTTCCACAGAGAGGGGCTATGGTGATGCTGTTCTATTGACTCTCCATTTCCACAGAGAGGGGCTATGGTGATGCTGTTCTATTGACTCTCCATTTCCACAGAGAGGGGCTATGGTGATGCTCTTATATTGACTCTCCATTTCCACAGAGAGGGGCTATGGTGATGCTGTTCTATTGACTCTCCATTTCCACAGAGAGGGGCTATGGTGATGCTCTTATATTGACTCTCCATTTCCACAGAGAGGGGCTATGGTGATGCTGTTCTTTTGCAGCTCCATGGCTGGAGCCTGATACTTTCCTCCTAGCTGTGTGTAGCTGTGTGTCCACTCCTGTTTGGAAATGGTGGTGTTGTTCCGTTCGCCCACCTATACACACTGAAATGTTAGTGTAGGTAGCTGACTGATAAATCCCTGGTGTGTGTTCAATATGTTCTCAGCAACACCCGGGTGATTAATATATTACGGACTGACGAGTCATTAGTTGAATGTCATCCGCTGAGTGTGTGCTGACGGGGCCTTGGCTTTTAACATAATCTCTCTACATGAAAGAAGACTTTAGTTAGACCCATGTTAACCACACTGTAATTTAATAACTTCCCGTATTTTGATAGAGAACTCCATAGAATAAATTACCTGCGAACCTCTTGCCCTCTCATAATTTAAAATATTCACACACTGAAAACTTAAGAGGACCACAGCAGCCTATCTGTATGGATGGCTTGTAATTTTGAAATAGCGTACATCACTTCAGCTCACTGGTCCACACATGCAATAAATACAATTTTAGCCTATAGTTCATTTTGAAATAGATTGGCCAATCTACAATCAGTCATCATAGTGGATCCTTCTAGTAAAGTCTATTTCCCCAAATCACAATGCAAAATCATATGCACTGAGTATACTAAACATTAGGAACACCTTCCCAATTTTGAATTGCACCACTTTTGCCTTCAGAACAGCCTCAATTTGTCGGGACATGGACTCTACAAGGTGTCAAAAGTGTTCCCCAGGGATGATGGACCATGTCGACTCCAATGCTTCCCACAGTTGTGTTAAATTGGCTGGTGGACCATTTTTAATACACACAGGAAACTGTTGAGCGTGAAAAACCCAGCAGCATTGCAGTTCTTGACACAAACCGGTGGCGCTGGCACCAACTATCATACCCTGGTCAAAGGCACTTAAATATTTTGTCTTGCCCATTCACCCTCTGAATGGCACACATACACAGTCCATGTCTCAATTGTCTCAAGGCTTTAAAATCTTTCTTCAACCTGTCTCCTCCCCTACTTCTACACTGATTGAAGTGGATTTAACAAGTGACATCAATAAGGGGTCGTAACTTTCACCTGGATTTACCTGGTCAGTCTGTCATAGAAAGGTGTTCTTAATGTTTTGTACACTCAGTGTATGTCTTACTCAGCAAGACAATGATGGTCTCTGTCTTTAGGGGTCCAGAATATGTTAAAACGTACAAGTGATATTAGTAAATCCTTTGATTAACCAACCTATTAACACTCCAAGCCCATACCCACCATGAGCAATGGGCAGAGAATGTCAAAACCTGTTCTTTCTGCAGCAGAAGTAGAGCCACAGCTTGTGATTGATCTTAGCACCCTTTGCATGCTAATTCCTCCAGACTTTGTCCTTCAGAACCGTGCAGTTACTAATGAATGCAGTACGACTATATGCCAATGGCTGGGGTGAGCGGCATAGCTGCAAATCACTGAACCACAGCACTGGATTTGCAAGCTCTAACACTCATTTTTATCCTCCATCTAAGATTTAAGCTAGGTGCTGTTCAACTTTCCCATGAAAATCATGTTTTGTGATGTTACATTTATCCTCCCCAGAGGCTCTGCAACAGGATGCAGGAAATCAGAGGAATGTGTTCATGTATTCATGGCTTATACCATAGATGCTGCACAGCATCCCAACTGTTTGCAGCCAACTTTCCCAAAACCACATCCCTCCTGACTGAAAGACAGAGGATCCATACTCAGGAGGAAATAACCTTCCTCTCCAAACCGCTGACATTTTCCCCAATCTTTAGGGAGTTTAAAACAATGGCATAAACTGCAGTACATTCAGTACATTCAGTACATTCTGACATTGTCAGAGCGTACAAAAGAGATTCCTCACATCAGTCTACTGTATACAAATGAAAGGAGAGGCAAATGAGTGGACTGGGTTGCAACAATGCAGTTCAGACCTGTTCCTCTACTATGAGTGTGTATCTTTAATGCATGTTCATAAATGGAGACAACTTGGCACTGTTCCAAATTTAGATTCACACAGACACAAGTCTTCTGACAGCAACACCATTTGCGTCATTCCCACCCTGGATGCAGCTTCATTAGTGGGCTGTGGAATCGGCTGATAAGACACCATGCTGAAAGCAAGACATTCACTTATTCCTATGTGTGATCTCAGAAAAGATACAGTCTGGAGGGAATGATAATAGTTAACATGTAAATACTGCATGTTGTGTGCACTATGAGTACCCAGAATAAATTAGCTAGCTACAGACTCCTTAGCTGGAGCCTGGAGACTTTTTCCTCATCTCAAGCACTTAACAAACTTTAAGAAGGAAAACAAACACAAGTTACATATCACTGATTAAACAATTAGTAGTAGGACTTGCAATTGGTTAAAGAAAATTGTGATAAATAAAAAAGTATACCAGTTTCATTTAAGGACCAAAAATGTACAGTTGTGCCATACAGATGGCAAAATAGTTGGGATGAGATTTCCGATGTACCGATTTCATGGCACATGGTTTATTTACTGATACACATAATGACGCCGGATTCAAAACATACAGTTTTTCAATTTAAATTATTATACAGATTTTGCTGCGAAGAGACAGAGTCATTAGATCATTTGTTTTGGTACTGTTGGTTTTGACATTTTGAACATTGAGATATTAAATACATGATAGAGAAGAAGCATAGAATCAAAGGAGAAAGTTAAAGGTTCTCTGTAGAAAGCAAGAAGGCTTTGGAATGTGTTTGATGGAGGAGAGGAGAGCGATGTGTTGATATAGGGAAGACAGATGGATATCTGTGGATTAGGTGAAGGAGGGGATGAGGTCAGCAAATGAGGGGTGAGGTCAGTTTCCCTTAAGGGAGTAATCAGGGTTTGTCATCTTCTTGCTGTTGGGCATAAACTGTAAGAATTGGAGAGAGGGAGTGTCTTAAGTGGGATATACATATCTGGATGGGAAAATGTGGGGGTTGTCTGATTACAGCTGTACAGAACCTTTGGGAAGAATTAAACTTGGTTAAAGCTTCTCTAGTGTCCGTGGGTTATTTACTCTGAAAAATAAGAACCTAACAGTACTATCCTTATGTAGCTTGTTTTTGGTCACAGGTTCAGGGATGGCTGAGTTATGGCAACATTTACCTGGAGTTAACTCTGCAAATAGCACTGCTGGGTGATCTGAAAAGTCACTGTCAATTGATCAATAATATAATAATACTCTTGGCAAAAATGTTTATCTTTAATTTACAATCTGTAGAAACTATGACAATAGAAAGATTCAGAACATTTGTGTAACATCACAGCACAGTTGAAAAATACATGGCAAATATAAATCAAAACTGGATGGTCCTCAGAGATAGATGGGAGGGGTTGAGGGTAGCTGAAGGATGGGACTGGATGGTCTCAGAGATAGATGGGAGGGGTTGAGGGTAGCTGAAGGATGGGACTGGATGGTCTCAGAGATAGATGGGAGGGGTTGAGGGTAGCTGAAGGATGGGACTGGATGGTCTCAGAGATAGATGGGAGGGGTTGAGGGTAGCTGAAGGATGGGACTGGATGGTCTCAGAGATAGATGGGAGGGGTTGAGGGTAGCTGAAGGATGGGACTGGATGGTCTCAGAGATAGATGGGAGGGGTTGAGGGTAGCTGAAGGATGGGACTGGATGGTCTCAGAGATAGATGGGAGGGGTTGAGGGTAGCTGAAGGATGGGACTGGATGGTCTCAGAGATAGATGGGAGGGGTTGAGGGTAGCTGAAGGATGGGACTGGATGGTCCTCAGAGATAGATGGGAGGGGTTGAGGGTAGCTGAAGGATGGGACTGGATGGTCCTCAGAGATAGATGGGAGGGGTTGAGGGTAGCTGAAGGATGGGACTGGATGGTCTCAGAGATAGATGGGAGGGGTTGAGGGTAGCTGAAGGATGGGACTGGATGGTCCTCAGAGATAGATGGGAGGGGTTGAGGGTAGCTGAAGGATGGGACTGGATGGTCTCAGAGATAGATGGGAGGGGTTGAGGGTAGCTGAAGGATGGGACTGGATGGTCCTCAGAGATAGATGGGAGGGGTTGAGGGTAGCTGAAGGATGGGACTGGATGGTCTCAGAGATAGATGGGAGGGGTTGAGGGTAGCTGAAGGATGAGACTAAACACAAACAAAAGATAACTATTGTAATATCTACTGCATCCGTAAAATGTATATAGAGTGCATTCGGAAAGTACTCAGACCCCTTGACTTTTACCACATTTTATTACGTTACAGCCTTATTCTAAATTGGATTAAATATTTTAAAAAATCCTCATCAATCTACACACAATACCCCTAAAACAGGTATTTAGAATTCCTTGCAAATGTATTTAAAAAAATAACAGAAATACCTTATTTAGTATTCAGACCCTTTGCTATGAGATTCAAAATTGAGCTCAGGTGCATCCTGTTTCCATTGATCATCCTTCTACAAATTGATTGGAGTCCACCTGGGGTAAGTTCAATTGATTGGACATGATTTGGAAAGGCACACACCTGTCTATATAAGGTCCCACAGTTGACAATGCATGTCAGAGCAAAAACCAAGCCATGAGGTCGAAGGAATTGTGCGTAGAGCTCCGAGACAGGATTGTGTCGAGGCACAGATCTGGGGAAGGGAACCAAAAATGTCTGCCGCATTGAAGGTCCCCAAGAACACAATGACCTCCATCAATCTTAAATTGGCTTCCCAGCCAAACTTAGCAATCGGGGGAGAAGGGCCTTGGTCAGGAAGGTGATCACTCTCACAAAGCTCCAGAGTTCCTCTGTGGAGATAGGAGAACCTTCCAGAAGGGAAACCATCTCTGCAACACTCAACCAATCAGGCCTTTATGGTAGAGTGGCCAGACGGAAGCCACTCCTCAGTAACAGGCACATGACAGCCCGCTTGGAATGTGCCAAAAGGCACATAAAGAACCAAACCATGAGAAACAAGATTCTCTGGTCTGATGAAACCAAGATTGCACTTTTTGGCCTGAATGCCAAGCGTCACGTCCGGAGGAAACCTGGCACCATCTCTATGGTGAAGCATGGTGGTGGCAACATTATGTTGTGGAGATGTTTTTCGGTGGCAGGGATTGGGAGACAAGTCAGGATTGAGGGAAAGATGACCAGAGCAAAGTAAAGAGAGATCCTTGATGAAAACATGTTCCAGAGCGCTCAGGACCTAAAACTGGGGCAAAGGTTCACCTTCCAACAGGACAACTACCCTAAGCACACAGCCAAGACAATGCAGGAGTGGCTTTGGAACAAGTCTCTGAATGTCCTTGGGTGGCCCAGCCAGAGCCCGGACTTGAACCTGATCGAACATATCTGAAGAGACCTGAAAATAGCTGTGCATGCTCACCATCCAAATCAAATCAAAATCAAATCAAATGTATTTATATAGCCCTTCGTACATCAGCTGATATCTCAAAGTGCTGTACAGAAACCCAGCCTAAAACCCCAAACAGCAAGCAATGCAGGTGTAGAAGCACGGTGGCTAGGAAAAACTCCCTAGAAAGGCCAAAACCTAGGAAGAAACCTAGAGAGGAACCAGGCTATGTGGGGTGGCCAGTCCTCTTCTGGCTGTGCCAGGTGGAGATTATAACAGAACATGTTAAAATGTTCATAAATGACCAGCATGGTCAAATAATAATAATCACAGGCAGAACAGTTGAAACTGGAGCAGCAGCACGGCCAGGTGACAGAGCGTGAGAGACCTGACAGAGCGTGAGAGGATCTGCAGAGAAGAATTGGAGAAAGTCCCCAAATACAGGTGTGCCAGTAAAGGGTCTGAATACTTATGTAAATGTGATGTTACATTTCTTTTGTTTCTATAAATTTGCAAACATTTCTAAAAAACTGTTTTTGCTTTGTCATTATGGGGTATTGTGTGTAGATTGATGAGGGGGGAAAAGCATTTAATCCATTTTAGAATAAGGCTGTAATGTAACTAAAAAAATGTAACTTTAAATATATATATTTAAAATAATATATAGATTTATAAAACATATATAAGAGGGATTGGAAAGGATGCAGACAATTACATTGATAGAAGCAACAATCTATATGTAATATTAAAGCTGATCCACCCCCTAAAAATGTTTAAATAAATTGGACTTGTTGGGCCTCCCGGGTAGCGCAGTGGTCTAGGGCACTGCATCGCAGCGCTAGCTGTGCCACCAGAGACTCTGGGTTCGCGCCCAGGCTCTGTCGCAGCCGGCCGCGACTGGGAGGTCTGTGCAAATGTTGTAGAATGATCTTCTGAACATTGCCAATGCCATCACTGATGGATATATATGTTTTTACTATTGTTTGTATTTCAAAATCTCTCTGGGGGGAGTGCAATCTTGTATGAATCACATTACTCAAAGATACATTTAGCTTTCGCTTATCTGATTGACAGTATGTAAAATGATCCAAGCTTCATTAGTTAAACACTCTGAAAGAGGCACATATGCAGCTCTGTTAAATTAGTTCCAAATTTGGTCATATTAGTGCTGTCCCCTTCAATGTAGTCTGTATGTAACAGCTGTCCAGAGAAGACACGAAGACTGGACTCTGCAACAGATGTGTTCTTACCTCGTAACTCTCCTGCGTTGTGTTTTTAAAGAAAGGCAGGTCAAGCCAGTGGTCCCAGGTGATTGGTGTTTATTCTGACAATAGACACAAGGATGCATATTAAATGTGTAGGACAACAATATGTTGATGGCTGTAGACTCATGATTCGTCTGTTAGCAAGAAAATAGCTGTGAATTAGCAGAGAGCTAATGTGAACATTACAATTAAAGCATGCTAGCTAACTCGTACGTACAGGAATCAGACATACAAAAGCACATCACAGGAAGCTCCCAATATCTAACAGGTACCGTACATGCACACACATCAGGACATGTACATAGTGAACTCGTATAGATTGTAAATATGAATGTAGAATACAGTACTTGAGAACGTGACCTACCACTTGCATGTCAATGTCAATATCAGACTGGGAAGAATTTACGTTTGCGATCTCCCACTATCTGCTAGCATGACCAATGAATGGCATAACAGCTTATTGATATGTAAATTCAACAAACCAATAGGAAAACATAAACATCAAATGGATATTTCTGCAGTGTCAATTGTAAACATAACCAACCCTGTTACATTTACAACACAATATCTAAACTGTCATTGCATATGCGATGGAACAGCGGAACATTACACAGATACAAAAGTCTGTGTAACATGGCACATATTCCCAAATCTTCCACAGTAAAGTCATTGACATTCTGAGACACAGTTTAGACATGGCCAAGTACACCGAGGATGGATGTGCTGATGATTCCTCTCATGAGCAGATAGCTGAAACATAGGCCAGTGTTGATTTCCTGACCAAAACAAGGGCACCTTCCATGTCAGTCACTGGTGGAGGGAAACACAGAAACACAGCTTCAGCAGGTTTTTACCCTCTGACTGGTGTCCATCTCTCAAATGTAATGGCTTAGAAAATGTAGACGTCTTTAAAAGGCAATGGGTGTCGCAGTCATATGCGGTCACTTAACAAACCTCACCCTGATGACTTTTCCAGCTCCATCTACCCCATCTGACTGCGGTAGTCACTAACTCACTAACCTTCTTGGTAGTATCTAACCTTCCCCTGTCACTTGCATGGTTACATGACTCAGAGTAGAAATATTTAATAAATTAAATGGATTTATGTATGGTCATAATACAGGCACCAATAAAAATACAAAGTATATAGATAGACCCTATCTATATATCTAAAACATGTTCTCATTAGTTTGTCTGCAAGATTTACCTCCATTAGCCAGCTTATGCTGTAGCTTATAGCCTTTCTAATCTTCTTAACGAGTAACAAGTAAGCTCAAAACGGACCTAGTTATTCAAGGACAGCCCCCATCTCTGGCTGATGATGGTGTCTTTCAAATCAAGCTCCTCTAGATTTAGAAAATTAAAAGAACATTTTAATATTATCTACAGTATATTACAAAGTCCACACATTCACAGAAAAACTGTTCTGTACTGAGACACACCTTAAAGGCTTAGTACAATCAAAAATGTGATTTATGTGTTTTATATTTCCACACTATGAGGTTAATACTGTGAAATTTTGAAAATGATAAAACCATTTTGGTGTAAGAGCTGTTGAAATAGACCAATAAGAAAGAGAGTTCCTAACCTCTCTGCCAATAATAGCTAGTTTTCCCATTCAGACCACTCCCAGACAGTCCATTCTTGCTTGAGAAATTGCTATTTGCTAAGAAGCCATTTTTGCTTCTTTTTGACCATTTTAATTGAAAACATTCACATTAAGGTAGTTAATTGTTACCCCAAAATAATTTGGTCTTGACATAAAAATGACTGCATTGGACCTTTAAGAAATGAAAGTTGAATACATTAGTCTGTCACATTCATCTCAATTGTTTCAAAGGGACAAAATAACTTTTGCTGAGATGAACATTGGCATCAGTTAATCTGCTGTATCCTTACTGGGTTTCTCAGCCCTAAGATTTTGCATTTCAACATATTCCCATCTGATATTCTCCACAAGGATCTGATAGGACAACACAAATCAAATAGACTGAAGATTGAGTCTGGTCATTGGCTTCTTTTTGAATTTTGAATATTGAGAGAGATTTTGTTTTAAGTTAATTGCTCTTGAACTTCACTGAGACATTGTATCAATACAATATTTCATATCTAATTTGTGCGATTGGCAATCCCCTATGAGATACATAAACTTGACTGCTGTTTAAATGTGTTGACATAATAAGTTCCAGACATTTAAATAATGTTAACTGGATGGAAGAACTTCCCAGTGTCAGCTTGTGGAAAAACAGGCAACCTTGCATGACCTTGTGGAATCTCATGGTCACCTTATATGCTACGTTTAAGTTGCCCCCCCCCCTCTCCTAAGTCTAAGCAGTCTCCTAAGTCTAACAGCCCTAGGAATTTAGGACACAGTCTGGGATGAAAGCGGTAAATGATTTCAATTGATAAATATACTGTGTAACCGGTGTGATAGATCAAATCAAATGAATGAAACCACCACCAATCAATGTTTTTCATCCAGTCAACACACATTGAACATGATGAATCTTAAGATCTACATGTAGTCTTTCATGATTACTCAGATGTTCTACTCATATGCCTCTGAGCAAAGGTGGGAGGTAGACACAACTTGGCGTGCATGTCACACATTAGGAAAATACATGTAAAGGACCAAAGCAACAGGAAAATGAGACTCAGAGCCTGTTTGGAGCTTTTAGTCAAATTTCAAATGACCTTAATCGCTGTGAGTACATTCACAGTCAGGTCACACTGCCCCTACAACAATAATAATATCAGGCTCTATTCCCTCTTCTCACTGAATTGCCTGCTTAGGTAGTTTATCAGCTGTCATGCTGACACACTTACAGCTCAATGTAGTCATCACCTGATTATTTGATAAACTCCCATATGAACATTAGGATTCACCGTGAACCTCACTAGCCAGCCAAGTGAATGCAATTGTCAAAAACTCCAAGTAAATCTAATTTGATTCGAAGGATGAAGAGTTCAAAATGAAGTCATTTGCATGCTGATGTGATGTGACTGCACTTCAGGATGAGGGGACTGTGTTGGATGGACTGACATACAATGTCCCCCCTGCAGGAACTGTATGCCTTGAACCTATTCAGGGAACCTAAGCATACATTTGTGATAATTATGAGGAGCTATGGAGAAAATGTGAAAACCGTGATAATGGTTTTGCATTTTAAGAGGTAGATTAAGGTGTATGCATAGAATCACTGGAGAAGAAACTGGGGGGGGGGGGTAATAAATATATACTGCCATGCCTCAACATTATGCAGTCAATCAAGCAAATTAAAGGTGCATTGTGCAGAAATTACTCCGCCATTTCCTGGTTGCTAAAATTCTAATAGTTTGCCTAATTTCAGGTTGTGACAAAACAAGCAATTATACTGTCGAGAATCATTGTGCCATCTAAACCGCTGTGAATTTTTTTTTCCATAACCAAAAACATAGCGTTTTCAACTGATGCTAAAACAAAACGGAAGCATCGACACATAGAACAGATCTACCGCTTCTTCTTTCAATGAGAATGACAGATCTATAACTTACATGTCTATGTGAATTTGGTCGGGCCACCCAAAAAGTTACTTATTGCAGCTTTAATCATGAATTGGATGACAACAATACATTTCAGCAAAATTGTAATTATGGCTGGAAATAGGGAATATGTGCATACTTTGCATACTAATGAAATGCTTTATGTACAAATGGATTCCTGAATCTACCTAATGTTGACTTCATACAGTTCAGCAACCCTTTAGCACGTGATAATTAGACCATTAAGAATGATGCTTAATTCTTAGTTACCTCTCGATGCCAGATATGACAATTCTGTAACTGTTAGGCTACTATTAATTTGGAGTGTTTTTGATTACTCAGCCAAACTAAAGCAAGTGGCTCACAGTGATAGCTGAAATTATTTCATGGTTAGTATCCTTGTAATCAAGAGTTACAGAGCCATCTATATTTGGGAGACCGATGAGAGACCAGATGCTTCTGGAAGTGGTTTTGAAGTGCCAGTGGGAGGCACTCTTTCCTCTGGTCTAAACAAATACTGTATATACCAATGTCCCAGAGCAGTGATTGGGGTCATTGCCCTGTGTAGGGTGCTGTCTTTCAGATGGGACATTAACTGGGTGTCCTGACTCTCTGTGGTCACTAAGGATCTCATGGCACTTATCATAAGAGTATGGGTGTCCTGGCAAAATTCCCAATCTGCCCTCATACCATCATGGCCACCTAATCATCCCCAGCTTCCAATTGGCTTATTCGTGCCACCTCCTCTCCCCTGTAACTATTCGCCAGGCCGTTGCTGTAAATGAGAATGTGTTCTCAGTCAACTTACCTGGGATATAAAGGGAAAATAAACACAAAATAAATATGTATTAATAACCTTTTTACACTAACACGATTCCTCTGAAATTTGACAGAAATATTTTTGCTCAGTTAATTTGAAAATGTGCTTATTTGTAATGCAAGCATCTCTGAAAGGCACAGCCTAATTTGTTATCCACTAAATTGAATGAGTAACATGATAAACAGTATTTAAACAAATTGGGATCTACTGTACATATATTTAGAAAGCCATTCACCATCAGAGAACTGAATGCAAAATATAATTTTCTGTGTGATACAGAAAAAGGTCACATCAGAAGGAAATATGAAATTCACAGTGGAATAGAGCTGTTTTTTGATCATTCACAGTGGAATAGAGCTGTTTCTTGATCATTCACAGTGGAATAGTGCTGTTTCTAGATCATTCATGGTGGAATAAAGCTGTTTCTTGATCATTCACAGTGGAATAAAGCTGTTTCTTGATCATTCACAGTGGAATAAAGCTGTTTCTTGATCATTCACAGTGGAATAGAGCTGTTTCTTGATCATTCACAGTGGAATAAAGCTGTTTATTGATCATTCACAGTGGAATAGTGCTGTTTCTTGATCATTCACAGTGGAATAAAGCTGTTTCTTGATCATTCACAGTGGAATAAAGCTCTTTCTTGATCATTCACAGTGGAATAGAGCTGTTTCTTCATCATTCACAGTGGAATAAAGCTGTTTCTTGAACATACACAGTGGAATAAAGCTGTTTCTTGAACATACACAGTGGAATAAAGCTGTTTCTTCATCATTCACAGTGGAATAAAGCTGTTTCTTGAACATTCACAGTGGAATAAAGCTGTTTCTTGAACATACACAGTGGAATAAAGCTGTTTCTTGAACATACACAGTGGAATAAAGCTGTTTCTTGATCATTCACAGTGGAATAAAGCTGTTTCTTGATCATTCACAGTGGAATAGAGCTGTTTCTACATCATTCAAGGTGGAATAAAGCTGTTTCTTGATCATTCACAGTGGAATAGAGCTTTTTCTTGATCATTCACAGTGGAATAGAGCTGTTTCTTCATCATTCATGGTGGAATAAAGCTGTTTCTTGATCATTCAAGGTGGAATAAAGCTGTTTCTTAAACATCCACGGCGGAATAGAGCTGCTTCTTAAACATCCGTGGTGGAATAGAGTTGTTTCTTGATCATCCACGTGGAATAGAGCTATTTCTTGATCATCCGTGGTGGAATAGAGTTGTTTCTTGATCATCCACGTGGAATAGAGCTATTTCTTGATCATTCACTGTGGAATAGAGCTGTTTCTTGATCATCTCTACAATATAAGTCATATACCATTTTCCACAGGGTATGCTATCCATCATTAAATGTTCAATGTGTCTGAAAAGTTGGTTTGAAGTGCTGAATCCAGCCCAAAGCTAAAAGTCTAGGCGCTCCATGCCAGCCTGGCCTTGTCACTGAACAATGTCTCAAAAAAATACAATTTAAATGTCGAACACTAAAGCTGGAGATCAGACTGACTTGAGACTGGAAGCTATTGTTATCCTAATGTCAAGAGAAGCTATTTCTGAGAGCCCATTACAAACCAGGTCAGTATGACCAAGCTACATTTTCATTTAAGACAGAAAGTGCTGTGCTGTGTCTGTATCTGTGCTCAGGCAAAAAAATGATAGAGCTTTGGGCTCATCAGCCATATGGTGAGGGCACTGATTAGGGCTTAGCCTTGCTGAGAAGAACACCATCCCCTAAGTAGAATAAATATGGAGGTGCATCTGTTTGGTTTGATCCACATCTTTCCAATGTCCTTATCTGATTCAAGGGGACAATTAATTCAAGCGTCCACTTAACAGGTACCCTCCTCTAAGAGGCATCAGCTTAGTCACAACTGGCAACATTATTGTGATAATTGATTCAAAACAAAGCATCCAGTCAGAAATGAGTCATGTTAAATTCCAATGCTACCACACTGCCAATCATGTAATACAATGGCTGGTTTTAACTAAATACAGCCCAAAAGGTTTCTGCAGAAAATGTCTGCATTTTCTCTGAGGGGAATGGTTTCCTTTTAGCTTATACTGTACCAACAAACTTCTGGAATATTTGATAAGTTACTTTAATAGAAGGTAGTATTTTGTATTGATGTATTATTTGTATTTTGTGCTTCTATGCATGCTCAAATACCCCAACAATCTCCCCTGATGCACATCCCCAATATATTGTTAAAACCACTTCACTTCCTTTAAAATGGGTAATCTACAGTTTATCAGAAGTTTATCCTAGTAACAATTCCCTGTTTTAGGTCAGTTAGGATCACCACTTTATTTGAAAAATGTGAAATGTCAGAATAATAGTAGAGAGAATGATTTATTTCAGCTTTTATTTTGTTCATCACATTCCCAGTGGGTCAGCAGTTTAGACACTCAATTAGTATTTGGTAGCGTTGCCTTTAAATTATTTAACTTGGGTCAAATATTTCAGGTAGCATTCCATAAGCTTCCCACAATAAGTTGGGTGAATTTTGGCCCATTCCTCCTGACAGAGCTGGTGTAACTGAGTCAGGTTTGTAGGCCTCCTTGCTCGCACATGCTTTTTCAGTTCTGCCCACAAATTTTCTATAGGATTGAATGCCTGTGCAGATGTTATGCTGTAAACCTGCAAACACCAAGTTTTAATGATTCTTCCACTGCCACTACTACAGCATCAGCACAACAATCATCAACAATCATCAACACAGAAGGTCATAATCTGTGCTTTTGTAATCAAACAAACAAAAGTTAATGGTACATATTTAAAACAGTCCATTTAAGAGTCTTCAGCATCACAAATCATATTGCATGATTTATATATCTACAGATTCTGTTCCTTAAAATACAACATAATAGAGCAATTAATATATAAATTATAGCTTTTAAAGATAATTATCTTGAATCATTGGTAGACCACCCAACAATTAGCTATAATTGTCCATTCTTAACACACTGATCTTGCGAGTTTACATAAATTATGTGCTATACCGACCCTTATTACGAATAATTTATGTAAGCTCACGAGATTAGTGTGGTATACTGTACGAGGCTACCCAAAAATAGTTTCTGACCAAAATCAAAGAAAAAATATTATTTTTTATCAATTATTTTTTTATAAATCCATCAAGCCAAAACGGCATTCATTCTCTTCAGACCTTTTATAGAGCAGGCGTCACAGCATAATGTGCAGCTTGTCACAGATGTGGGCACTCCTTTTCACAGCTGGATTTCTGTGAATAATTTGATATTTTGTCTATGTAGATTTCAAAGGGCTATAGGGGATACAAGTCTTTTTTCCAGGAAGACACCTCAAACCTGATTTCTACGTAAATGGCATCTTTGACGACCATAAAATGCACAACAGATCTCACTGTCTCATCGGTAGAAGACTCTCCCCCTTAAAACTATTGGGCTGACAGCCAACTGCCAAGTGTCTTCCTCCTTCAGTTGTCTGATCTGAGGATAACTGTCATGTCAAAGTTCAAAGATCTGCAGAACTGTCAACATGCTTTACAGACACTTACTGACTGGAGGCCTCAGAGCTTCATGATGTGATTACCCCGTGCATTACAATCACATATCTAGATAGCTTTAGCAGAAATAAAGGTTGAACACAACAACAAAAATATTTCAGTTAACAGCACATAATAGTTTATTTATTAGACCATCATTAGAGATTTGATATGTTTTCATTGCTTGTCAACCTATATTACTAAATATGTCAAGTCGGTACTGTATACAGCAATGCCATAGGGGATTACATGTAATAATAGTACGACATTTAAAAAATCTACTCCAGATACAAACTTATACATACGAACAGGCGAACACCAACAATGACTACATCTCATTTGCTCAGACCCGTATGCTCACACCCCCATCCCTAGTGTCTGCATTATTGTTTGCCACTTGGCTGTAAATTGTACAAATAAATTACTCTTGGTCGCCCATATGCTATTTCAATATTTTAATAATAAATAATGAGATATTTACATTGTGTTAATGATGGTAAATTGATTGATTTCCATGTTGTTACATATAATTACATGTATAAAAGAGAACAAAACAATGTTATCAGCATGCCAGTCTGTCCCAAAAATGAATGACGGGGCTCTACAGCTACATGTCTATCCCAGTCACTTAATCGACTTCTCCACCCCTACCACGGATCAAAGGGGTATCCATGTGCTATTACTGCGCTAATGCCACGTGCTCAGTCCTGTTAGAGGATTTCTCTGCCATTAGCTCCTTTTTATCCTGTAGGAAAGTATTGTTTTCTTATTATAAAGAAGCTTACTGCAGCCTGGCATCCAATCATCCAGCAAAATAAACACAGAGCAGCTGCTGTAAAAAAAAGAAAAAGAGAACATTAACTGAATAAGCCAAACATTTCTGTTTGGGAAGATTCATCTTCTCGGGGACATATAGATTATCACAGTGACTCTCTAAAACAGCACACAGTATTGTGAACTATTGATTCATTATGTGTATGGTAATACGTCAGCTATGGGCTAATGCAATGCATTGAAATCATGCAGGGAGGAAATGTACAAGGAGTGGTCACATTTACAATAAAAGGAAATATTGTATTGCTCTGGGGAAACAGAACGTTTACAGAATAACTGCTGTTACTGATTGTGAATTGTTGGTAAGTTGTTTAGTTGATGAACAGTTTGTTGACAGTTTATGAACCCTTTTGTTCATCCAAATATAATGCAAATACTGCATCTATTATCTGTTTTTAAATAAATATGAACATGGATTTTTGAATGTAATTTTATCTGCATAAAATAACTAAATGAGCCTGTCATTAATCATACATAGTTGGTTTGATTGTGGTGGAGTGTGGCGAAGTGGAGAGAAGGTATTTATTCATCTTGGCAGATCAATTGTTGCTAATCCTAGTCACCCTGTCTGCGTCACAAGTGGCACCCTATTCCCTGCATAGTCCACTAATTTTGACCAGAGTGGTGGTCAAAAGTAGTGCACTATATAGAAATAGGGTGCCATTTGGGACATATCCCTTAATTAGGTCCCTATTCCCAGCCAGGGGTAGAAATACGGTTTATAGAGATCTCCTGATGACTGGACTAGTGAGTGAATAAACAGCCCATCAACATTGACTCAGTGCATGTATCATCCACCCTGCATCTCTACTGAGAATGTTAGTCATTTATTGGACAATAAAGTAATAATCTCAAAGAGAACCATCAATTCTGAGAAAAGGCATGATATGTGTCTATAAATCATAGGCCAGCTAAATATCTAATTCGCTAATTCATTTTTGAAGCATATCTTCAATTATTTGTTGGTTCTGAATATCATAAAGACTGCTCTGGTTTTGGTATTCTAACAATGGAAAGTATTCATATAGCACTTTTCCAGGTATCTAAACACAAAGCTGGCATGCTCTGGGACGTGCTTGCATCACTCTTATCAATATGCTGGCTGACCTTCTACTTGTCAGAATTCAGCCACACATTTCCTCCTGACAGGTATGACTGGTAGTTTGCCATGTCTCAATGCATTTTGAGAGACAGGTTTGCTGTGGGCAGACAGGGCCTGTTATGTCACTGTTTTCTATTCCAACATGTATTCGTTCTGAGTTGGTGGTTGGTGCTTTTGTTTTTGTCAGTTCACATCTCATGCAAGTCAATGTCAGCCACCAATGATGTGCTCGAGCACCCTATATAAGGAGAGGATAGTCTTTTGAAACCACTCCCGCCTTCCCTATGGACTGATACATCAAATACAAGAACGTCACTCACTGAGTACATATTTACAGGTTCGAAATTCACCCAAGATCTCGCATTTCTTTCAAGTTTGACTTCTTTGTTTCTGAAACTCATATGGTAGGTATCTAAAGAAAAACTGTATATTCATCTTTGGAATCTTAGTCGTGCAACAAGAGTGTATGAATGATCTTAAGCTTTAATTGGAAACATGACCCTTCCTCTTGGAACTGAGAGCATGTGTTCTAATGCTAAATGTCTACACTCCAGTCGTGTTCCTTTGAGCTATTTATCAATTCCCTTACATCATACATTCTCTCTGTGATTGTCAAATCCACTAATTACCTATTGGCATCGTTCTTCAATGGGGTACCACAGAGGACAGCATGTCTATAGCAGCAATGCGGCAGCTCTGACTAGACTCGTAATATACATAAGTATACTTTTTGCTCTACAGAGAGCATTTTAGAACTATCTTCAGAATTATTCAGTAAGATGCAAGGTCAGTCTGACAACCTTTCTTTCAAACTCCAATATGCGGTTTCATTTATGATTCAAAATGAAGGAATAATCCCAAAGAACATGGCGGGACTATGAAAGAGAACTTTGTAGTTTATTAGCTTATCTCCTGATACATTCCCTTCATCTAGCAGTGTGCTGAGCTGCTTTAGATGAGGAAGTACAACTACCTGGCACATTTTAGACAATTGGTTAACAAAAGTATGGTAAGTGGCATAGATTATTCAGGTCGTTTATATCCTGCTGAGGAAGTCTACAGGCAGATTGGACCGGCTACTGTTTTAACATCAGATAGCCATCCAATCCAAACAGAGGAAATTAAGTGATTGTGCTATCACAGACAGTTGCTGCTGGGCTGGTTGCACAATAATAGTTCATGTTTTTTCTAGTTTGACTGCAGGGAAGGGTCAGCCGAGATGTCTGCTACAAGGTCTGCTACAGAGCTTGCTACAACACTACTTGGCGCCCAAGGCAATACTGTGGTATGAAATTGTATTGGAGCAAGCGATCCATGCTGCACTTACAGGGCCGAAGGAGTCCTGGCCGACCAAACACATTAGACAGCCCAAGTCATGCAGAGTAAGTGTAAAAACTCACCTTATTGAGTGAGTGTTCGCAAATGATGATTCCCATAACAGCAATCATTGTTACAATGTAGCTTTGACCTCTGCTCTCCGTAGCACTAAGGCCCATAGTAACTACTATGCCAAACCCCCTTAGTGCAGGGTTCGGTAACAGGCAGCCCGCGGGGTTTTATAAAATGATAGTTATTTTCAAATATAATCTCTTTTTGGGCTTAGTTGTGGTCAATTTGCAGTGTACACATTATTCTAACTACACCGACCATCTGCTCCGCCCAAAAGAAACGGGCCGTGGCTAGTTGCCTTCCCCTGCCTTAGTGAATGAGCATCAAAGAGCTTAGAAAAGTGCTAGTCTGGGAGATCAGCCTAATCAATATCATCTGATGCAGCTACTGAAAGTATATCCAGATCAATGACACCTTCCTTGATTCAAGGAGCAGCTATGGTCTAAGAGCTTGACTGGTTGGCTTGGCTGACTACTACAGTACAGCAAACACTAGTTCTTGTGTGGATAATAATATCATATCTCTTCATTTTAATGCCCCTATAAAGACAGTGACATCTATGTCCTGTAGCAGTAGTCTAAAACTGTGTCAAAGGTGGAACAGCCACACTGTATGGGAGAGGTTCTTTGGGGAGACAGGTGCCACCTGTAATCTTGTTATCTGTGCGCCATAGAGTCAACTGAGAGGCTGGGAGGCTGGTATATGGCTTGGGTATAAAAACTCTCTTTAGCAGTAGCAGTTAAGGTATGAGATGCTCCAAAGAAAATGACATTGTCAATATGTCCATCTTCCATCTGAATCAGGATACTAACGAGCCTAGCTCAACTTGCCCATACCTGTCATTGGAAATCCATCTGCTTCTACCTTGAGTCCTCATCTTCGCCTTCCAGTAATCAACTGATCACACCCATCATCAAGCTATAGAGGCTGTTTCTGCTCCATAAACACCTTGGTTTTCTGCCTCCTCTGCTCCTCTGTTACCATGCGCTCCCTCCCTGCTGACTGATGTGACCTTTGCCCCCACCCCCATTGTTCTCTGCTGCCCTTGAGCTCATTCCTACATCTGATGCTCTGCATGCCGCATGTACCAGGTCAACGCTTCAGCTCCCCAGCTCCAGGACCCAGCCTGGTTTATCTGCTCAGCATCTGTCCCAGGATGAGATGCACGCTCCAGGCCTATGCTCATCATCCAGTACCAACAGAAAATTCCCATTACGCTGATTTCAAGCTCAACTTTGGGGGCGGCAAAACGAAAGCCGTTATGTACAATAATGTATCAACCGACCGATCATTCAAAAAGATGTTTGCTTAGATAGAATACCACATTTTACATGAGCAAGTCAACCAGCAGCATTATCTAGTTTGAAATAAACACCTATCATGCTGAGTGTCTGTGATGTATGTGTAGGCTAAGTTGTTTGTTGAAATGGGAGTATAATTACATCTTGCATTTTTTTGGTTTCAATGTTAACTCATCTTTAATATAACAGTATGCAAATGTGTGTTAACACTTTTCAAACACAAATTGCTGGCAATGGGTACATTTTTCATGAATTGTGTACTGATTCTACTGTGGCTACTCCAATAGTAAATGAAAGTGGCAATATTGTTTCCCGTGAAGTTATCTTACACATTACAAAACAGACATTGTTTATACAGCTGTTTGACATCCAGACCTCATAGAGTGCAGCTCTACAGTGGGTAGGCTCTGCATAATAATTTTCAAATCCAGATTTTCATTCATTCTCCCCATACAGATATGATACTTTTGGCGTGTCTCTTCCCTCTCATTTCTGCAGTGGCTGATAATACCCATATCAGCCCTGATTTCATAATGCTAACACATGACAGCAGCAACCAGAGCAGCTGCTGTAACACAATGCAACAGACTGGCAAGACAGAGAGGCTACATTAATCTCACCCTGCTGCCTATACTGCCAAACTAGAAAGCAGCAGAAACCTTCCCACCTATCTGCTTGTGGATCTGTTTAACTATTAGCTATTGGAATTTGAAATTATTCTCACATATTTCTTGATATTGTGTGTATTCATGCATCTATATTGAAATCCATGTAGTCTGTGTATGATAATGAGGATCTCATGATGGCTGATTTCATTAGGCAAAGGCATGGCACCAGAACCCTGGGTATCTACTGTAACACGGTCCAATGCGCTGACAAGCTAGAGAAGCGGTGATAACCTATCTCACCCCAACCTCTGCATAGATAGTCCAAATCTAAATACACAACAACCCACTGGGCACACACTGGTTGACTGAACATTATTTCCACATCATTTCACTGAAATTACGTTGAACCAACGTGGAATAGACATTGAATTGACGCCTGTGCTCAGTGGGAAGGCCTGTTGAACTTGTTAATTAATTCAAATTACTAATCCAATAGGGCTCAAGCGTATTAACCCTCCTAAGAATAAACCTCATTAACCTCTGTGTTCAGATATATTTACAAGCCACTTAAAGCAGGCCCTTATTATGTACAGACATGGAGCAAGTATTTAAAATACATAACCTGGTTCTGTAGCAACAAATGTCATTGGTTCTTACTGAAACAAATGTTTCAACAGCTCATTCAAATATTCAACATGCACACCCAAAGCAATACGTCTCCTAAATTCTATATGCTTGGGGCTATTGACTCCTATTGTTGACTCCTACAGTCTTCATTCCTGTAAAGGACCCAGCACTTTTCTCCACCCATGACTACGTTGTTTTATCTGTGTGTTGAATGTGTGTCTCTTATCTTCCCCTATGAAGGCATCCGTCCGACAGGGAGTGGCCATTACAACACATAAACCATGTGACAGATCCTCTCCATCTCTACGCTTCATTGCACTGGGCAGGCTGGGCAGCTGTGGAGAGGTGGTGCCCCTGATGTGCCAGAACATGGAGTCCCATTCCTGATTGAGATGGAGGAGTGGATACCGCAGCTGCACCTGGTAAACGGTACTAACCAGTGGTGGAGTGGGACTGCAAGCTGCTATGTAAAATGCATGTGGCATACTGTACTACTGATGTAGCAACTCTGCAAATTGATGGACACAGTTTCCCCTTGGTATGTCTTATGAGCGTGGTCCGAATAAAATGGTAGTGATATGAAGGGATGTATGCTTCATTTAACGGTAAGTGTCTAGATATTTTGCCTCCATCTCTCTTTAATGGATTTACAACCTTCACTACTACCCTGTTTACATCTGACTGAGCACCTTACATTCCCTGAGTGAAAAAATATATAGATATATAATCCTATAAAAGCCACATGCTGACCTCTTTGAGTCCTCTATTGAGTCTGAAGGGTTGGCAAGGACACAAATACCTCCATCTCTGGCTACTGTCCACAGAGACATAGCCTATTATTCCAGAAACTAACAATATAAATATTGAATGCCTGAAAAAAATGGCTACCAGTTATCACCTCTTTTGACCATAAGACCACATTCAAACTGAGGTCCATCAGAGTGGTTGGGCAGTGAATAATACCTTTGCTAGCTGCTAGAGATAATATTGTGTTGTTATTGTTTTTTACCTTACTTTTTTGAAGTCCTGTGTTTTCCTTTGAACTGAATAAAGACTCTCAATTAACATTTCTAAGAGTGCATCACTCAAAACTCATTAATGAGCATATTAATTGGTGAGCAAACAAACTAATTTGCATATTGAAAAAAATGATTTCCTGTATAATAGCGTCACTTTCAGGAGTCTACCTAATACAACATGTAGCTTTCTGTGGCGACTTTGTTATGTGGTAAAAGGGTATGTGGAGCCAATGTAAACAACCGGATTCAGCACCATGGACAGCCATGAGCTCAGAATCCCAGAGGTTTGGCACCACAGGGTAGTGGACAGCGACCGTAATACACAGGGTCAGCTATGTTGCTGCACTGTAGCATTCTAGTCTACTCATGATCATGAATTATACTATATGTCATATAGACACATTTGAGCAGAAAAATTGCCATTACTTTGGGCTATGCTTCCCTCTCAATATCCCGCCCATGGGTAACGTTAGGTATATGAGAAAAGCGTGCTTTGATTTGTAACCCGTGGATAAAATTCGGAATATTCACATTCGTTCCTTATGAGTTCGATTGGTCGGTACTGAAACGAATAATAGACGGTTGTAGCTTAGCAGTCAGTGTCCCCAAGCGGTCATTTGACATTTCTGCAGTGAGAAATATTCTCCAGTGCTGATGCTAACTTGTGAAAGTCGACGTTGTTCTGATGCAGACACGCCCGTGCCACTCGTGCTCCAAGCAAGCTGGTCTGTGCTCTCAACCAACGTTGGCAACTTCAATGGAGGATTCAACTCACTGAGCTACGTGTGGCCCGTCTGTTCTGTGTTCCTTTTGATTTTAATGCCTATACAGCTTCAGGGGTTGTAGCCAAAACAACCCTGTGATAATAAATGCAGAATGCATGCTGCTTCTACAGACACAGACCGGCCTTGAACCAATCTATTCTCTGATTTCGTTCCCTCTGACAATTTGATTACACACATCACCTAGCAATAGCCTAATTAGGGTCCATTACAACGAATCCATACAAGGGTAACTATTCCTTAGGAATGAATCCTTATTGGAATTCCAAACCAGGTGAATAACCCAGTACTGCGAAAGTTCAATTGAAACCCTTGTGTGTTATTAGTCTACAATGTCAACCATCTCATATGAAAATGAATGAGTCATCAATCAACATACAAATATCATGTTATTTTGGCTGTTTTAGCCCAGCTGCGCGTTGCCTCACAGCACTAGTTTTAGGCTACAGTCTACTATTTATCATCCCTATTTATCATTTTGATAGCGCGCTTTCGGACCTATACAGATGTAGGCTACAGGCTACGTGACTTAATTAGCAAAATAATTCAACAAAACTGGTCCAAAACATCAAACGCTATTCAAATATATCATAATTCAATTAGTCAGGCAATACTTTAGATTGAATAGCCTATGCGGCATGAACGCATTAATAGCCTATAGCCTATACTAACAAATAGCATATTAGATTATGTTATTCAAAATAGCATCACCTGAACATTATATACCTATCAATATATCTGTAAACACTGCACACAATAACAAATCATGCACCAAAGTGGAAGGTCAAAAGAAGTATATAGCACAAAGCTCATTTGCTTTTTATGGAGCATGCAATTGCTATGATCAAATATAAAATACATGACTGACTTACCTTTACCGTTGTCGTTAATAGGATTCGCCGTGGATGTTTAGGGGTAGACACATGGGCGTTATTTCCACTGTTCAAATATTTTCTTACTGAAGCATTTCTAATCGAAGAGGAGTGAAATTGACGAGAGAGGTAGTAAAGGTAGTAACCAACAACGGGTTGACTTTTACTTCAGAAATTGGTCACCAAATTGGTAGGCGAAGTCCTTTCTTAAACCATCTGCATCGGGTTAAAACCACCTTAATCCCAATACGATCCAATTGAGACAGAAAAAGATATACAAACTGAAAACCGAATCTGAAATCCAGAGCTATCGTCCAAGGAACGTGTCAGTGTAGCCTCAGTCAAATTAGCCTTGAATTGAATAAGAAACGTTGGACTGTATCAGAGGTATATTCATATAGTGCAATATGCATGTACCAATATTGTCATTATGAATGATGGAGGTAGAAAGCCATGCAGTTAAGGATCCTTTGAAGCGATGGGTAGGCAGCTAGTGTTGTTGAACAGACACGGACATGGAATAAACGCATTGGGGTTGGTTTTAAATTCAGCCACGCGGTTTCTGCTATTCTGCGTATCTAAAAGTCTGAGATGGTCGTGAAGGTCGACGACTACAATAGCCTAGAATAGTTAACTCGTATGTAATTTATTTTATGATAAGAAATCAAGGTTGAGAAACATACTGCTCTCCTTGATAATGTTGGTCGTTAACTTCCCTTGTCGTTTGAATGAATTCCATCCACGTATAGTTTAAAGCGTGTATTCTTTCTTGATAGCCAATATATGCTTACCCACGCGTACAATTAGTTTTCATATATGGCTTGCTTCTTTGTCCACCCGTTCAGCAAAGACAATGCAGTCGATTTTTCCGGGCAGGGTAGTGGGAGAATGTATCCTGCTTAATTCCACAGAGCGAGCAGGCAATATTTTGCAATGCGTCTCTACTCAACAACCTAACACTTGCGTAATAGGAGGATCACGACTGATAGGCTTACAAATGAAAACATATTTCCTCACCATGATGTCTTGAACAGATGCAGAACATATAAAATCTTTACAAAATGACCCAAGGACGAATTCATGCTATACGAAGAACATTACTTTGCAACACCTTCTCTATGACAAGCACAGCATTGCAGCAATGTGATGTCATTAGGGTAATACACCAAACAATGCGTATTCTGGTCTTGGATGTGATGCTGATTAGGGTCTTTGATTTCTGGAAAGTGTATCCATATTGGTGGGATGCCAGAGTGACATGGGATGGGACTTCAGGGTGGGCTGGCTGTTGTGACCAGCACAAAATGAGATACTGTGTGTGGGGGGGGGGGGGGGGTTGTCTGAATGCCAGTTGAGCTGCCCTTTGTAAAATTATTATTTTTTACATGATCACCCATTTCAACTTCACACTCCACCTAATCCATATCTAATGGAACATTGATGGAACAAATGTAATACATCATCTTTATTTTAGAGGTTGAAACCTGCCCCTGAAAGGGAAATGTGGTTGAGAAAAGTATATTGGTCAGGATCAGGATTACACTAACACCCCCATAATGCTGTCTCTAAGACACCTCATAGTTCCTGACACACTCAGCCCTGTGCTGGATCAATGGAGCTGAACAAACAGTGGATGAAGATACAACCTTGTGAGTATCCACCCACCAGAAAAGCAATGGGTAATCCACTCAGGGCTGCAGAGCTACAACCAGCCAAATCATCTCATGGTGAAATGAATTGGGAGCATGTATAGTTGTGTGCTCTCTACACTCTCTTTGTAAGAGGAGGAAGAGTATTCTGTCTGTCTGAAAATTCTGCATCTGGAAAGGCTATCAATGCCTGTAAACTAGTTAAATGTAACAAACCTTATGGGATACAGGGCTCAATGCCAACTGAGGGAATGTGTGCGGTGGTGGTTATCTATTTTATTCTAGTCTTTTATATGTATAGTGTTTTTAGAGTAATTTACCACGGAACTCAACACCCAAGTCCAATGCCTAAGATTATGGCAACAAAAAACCTCTGCCACTGTTGCCAGCTATATTCATGAAAAATGGTTTGCTGCTTTTTCAGGCCAGGCTTATATGACATTTTATAACAATATGTCACTGCAGATGAGATTGTGTATTTACCTTTCTCCTTGACACATTGCGGTCATTATGTTTATATAAAATATTATTATAATAACCTTTCAACAATTTACTTCAAAAGAAAGATCCAAGGTTAACAATCCAAGTAAGACCAATTGGGTGTGTTTCTCATACTCACCTACTGATTTCACCACAATAACCTAATATCCACCAAGAACAGTTACGCAATTGAATACTGTGATATTTTGCACTGTTTCGTTTTTCTTCTTAACTGTTCATAATTAAATGTTGGAAATGAGAGCAAACCCGCCATGATTTAACATGCATGTACCTATAACCAACAAAGAGATCATTTGATAATCTGCATTGTCAGAGTCTGTGTAGCCTACAGAATTTAAAGTCCATGAATATCTGTGTGTTCATGGAATGGATGAACGCATAGGGCTCATGCACTGCATACTGATAGAAATAAAAAGAGAGCAAAGAAGGAAAGCCAATCCACTATTTGTGTCAGGCTGCACCCCATGGGGCCAGGCTTCCTCTCCCAGTAATGCACTGTAAAAGTGATTGATTGGTATGATATGGAGAGACTGTCCATCTGAACTGTCTTCACTCACCAATGTGATGAAATTACTGTGCACTGATCTCTGAAAGCATAATCGCAGATTAGGTCATTGCTATCCATCTATTCTGATACGGAAACTTGCCATTTCCTGCAGATCATAAAAGTGGCGAATACACATGTACAGATCCAGAACTCACCACCCGGACACTAATATCCTTAGAGGCTGTGCTTAATGTTCTGGAACATATTACAAGATTATGTTTCCTGGCCTGGGTTCAGGCGCACATGTGTTTGATATGGGCATGCCCCCAGTGTCCGGTCTGGAGCGTGAAGTCACAAACTCTGCTGTTTGGTGTTTGGCTACTGTGTAGCAACCTTGCGGTTCCAAAAGCCCTGGACTGCCCTAGAAAGCCTATCGAAATTGTGGGTATTGGGCTCTAAAATTAGATTATTATTATCAAGTTCGATCCCCATTATGAATTATTTTCAAGTTTGTTACAATTCGAGATGTTTAATTAAATAGTGATCCATTCTGACTACTACATTTGTCATCCCACAGGACCATGTGCTGGCACAGACCAATCACTGGTCGGCAGGCTACGAGGAGGCTGGCGCCGCTCATCGCTTGTTCAGAAGACAATATAGGATATACTGTAGGTAGATTATATTCATGTTAAGGCAGGGACCATATGTTGAACAATGTAACTCATACCACATACCATGAGATAATACGTATGAAACACAGGATAACCACAACCAAAGGCTTGCGTGTTCTCAACACCATCTAATGGTTTTAAAATCTATGGATATGGGTCAGGCTCAAAATGCCATTTCTGACACAATATAGTTTCCCCTGCTACTGCGATCGATTTCCATTAAGAACACTGTTGTCCCAATCCCTTCCTGGTGAGTGAGCCCAAAGGAGCCCTAATCTGATGCTCCATCTGTTCCTGTGCCCATGCTCTCCAGTGTAGTCCTTTGTGGCTCGAATGAGGATCAGTATTATTATATTCAGGTATACAGACTATTGAATAATACTGTGAAGAGCCATCGTTTAGGCGCTGCAGGAAAAAAACACCAATATAGTATGTTAGATGGTCATATATCTACAGTTGAAGTTGGAAGTTTACATACACTTAGGTTGTAGTCATTAAAACTTGGTTTTCAACCACTCCACAAATTTCTTGTTAATAACAAACTATAGTTTTGGCAAGTTGGTTAGAACATCTACTTTGTGCATTACACGTTATTTTTCCAACAATTGTTTACAGACAGATTATTTCACTTATAATTCACGGTATCACAATTCCAGTGGGTCAGAAGTTTACATACACTAAGTTGACTGTGCCTTTAAACAGCTTGGAAAATTCCAGAAAATGATGTCATGGCTTTAGAGGCTTCTGATAGGCTAATTGACATAATTTGAGTCAATTGGAGGTGTACCTGTGGATGTATTTTAAGGCCTACCTTCAAACCCAGTGCCTCTTTGCTTGACATCATGAGAAAATCAAAAGGAATCAGCCAAGACCTCAGAAAAAAATTGTAGACCTCCACAAGTCTGGTTCATCCTTGGGAGCAATTTCCAAATGCCTGAAGGTACCATGTTCATCTGTACAAACAATGGTATGCAAGTACAGTATAAACACCATGGGACCACGCATCCGCCATACCGCTCAGGAAGGAGACGCGTTCTGTCTCCTAGAGATGAATGTACTTTGGTGCGAAAAGTGCAAATCAATCCCAGAACAACAGCAAAGGACCTTGTGAAGATGCTGGAGGAAACAGATACAAAAGTATCTATAGCCACAGCAAAACGAGTCCTATATCGACATAACCTAAAAAGCCGCTCAGGAAGGAAGAAGCCACTGCTCCAAAACCACCATAAAAAATCCAGACTACGGTTTGCAACTGCACATGGGAACAAAGATCGTACTTTTGGGAGAATTGTCCTCTGGTCTGATGAAACAAAAATAGAACTGTTTGGCCATAATGACCATCGTTATGTTTGGAGGAAAAAGGGGAGGCTTGTAAGCCGAAGAACACCATCCCAACCGTGAAGCACGGGGTGCAGCATCATGTTGTGTGCAGGAGGGACTGGTGCACTTCACAAAATAGATGGCATCATGAGGGGGGGAAATTATGTGAATATATTGAAGCAACATCTCAAGACATCAGTCAGGAAGTTAAAGATTGTTTGCAAATGGGTCTTCCAAATGGACAATGACCCCAAGCATATTTCCAAAGTTGTGTCAAAATGGCTTAAGGACAACAGTCAAGGTATTGGAGTGGCCATCACAAAGCCCTGACCTCAATCCTATAGAAAATCTGTGGGCAGAACTGAAAAAGCATGTGCGAGCAAGGAGGCCTGCAAACCTGACTCAGTTGCACCAGCTCTGTCAGGAGGAATGGGCCAAAATTCACCCAACTTATTGTGGGAAGCTTGTGGAAGGCAACCCGAAATGTTTGACCCAAGTTAAACAATTTCAAGGCAATGCTACCAAATACTAATTGAGTGTATGTAAACTTCTGACGCACTTTCAATGTGATGAAATAAATAAAAGCTGAAATAAATCATTCTCTCTACTGTTATTCTGGCATTTCACATTCTTTAAATAAAGTGATGATCCTAACTGACCTAAGACAGGGAATTGTTACTAGGATTAAATGTCAGGAAATATGTAAACTTCTGACATCAACTGTATTTCTGTATCTCAGTGAGCACATTATTGAATCCCTCCTACAATCTACAGATGTTCATCTTAATGCAACTTAAAACTCATATTCTTATGAGGAGAGCATGCAGCCTCCCTGTGTTTTTCATTATAACAGCCTGTAATTGGCTTGTCAGGAGGGATGTTCACACCCAGAAGAAATTCATCCTCAGAGAGAACAGAACAGTGTGTATCCTCCGAGGTCAGCCTGACTGGATGTGGTCCTTTGCGTTCTGTTGATTTATTTCTGTGGGTTAGCACATGCCTACACCCCTGGTGGATAAATAAAAAGTTCAATTCTGTTTTTCAATAGGATCATTGAGAGATTCATTATCCATATTATGCTTAATGTGTACGGGCAGTCCGTAGGGTTTCCTGGCTTTGGTTGCTGCCTCATCCTGCAACTGGATATAACCATGTGGCATATAACTAATGACTCAGACATGCCAGTTAAAACTGTAGCTACTGCAATACAAATTACCCATAACGGATACTTAACACATTTTGCATCCATTTAGCAGACACTTTTATCCAAAGCAACTTACCTGTACGTGTATAGGGGCGAGCATACATTTTTTCCATTTGGGTGGTCTCGGATATCAAAACCACTATTCTGGCTTTACAAATGCCATGCTCTACTAACTGAGCTACGGAGGACCACATTAGAATCTCTATCTGTACTATTCTGATGTTTTGATCAATTTTTTGGTATTATTCTTGTTTATTGATTGCTTAAATTGTGTTACGAATTGTGTGGTTCAGTAATTATGGCTCAATTACATGAAATAGACTCTGCCTTACAGTGACACCATGTGCTGATTTTAACAAACCATACGCCTAATCAAGTGTTGATTTCATTTGTTTTTATACATTGCACAAACAACATTGAAACATATACACTACCGTTCAAAAGATTGGGGTCACTTAGAAATATCCTTGTTTCTGAAAGAAAAGCAATTTTTTTGTCCATTAAAATAACATCAAATTGATCAGAAATACAGTGTAGACATTGTTAATGTTGTAAATGACTATTGTTGTGGGAAACGGATGGTTTTTAATGGATTATCTACATAGGCGTAGAGGCCCATTATCAGTAACCATCACTCCTGTGTTCCAATGGCACGTTGTGTTAGCTAATCCAAGTTTATAACTTTAAAAGGCTAATTGATCATTAGAAAACCCTATTGCAATTATGTTAGCACAGCTGAAAACTGTTGTTCTGATTAAATAAGCAATAAAACTGGCCATCTTTAGACTAGTTGAGTATCTGGAGCGTCAGCATTTGTAGATTCGATTACAGGATCAAAATGGCCAGAAACAAATAACTTTCTTCTGAAACTCGTCAGACTATTCTTGGTCTGAAAAATGAAGGCTATTCCATGCAAGAAATTGCCAAGAAACTGAAGATCTGGTACAATTCTGTGTAATATTCCCTTCACAGAACAGCGCAAACTGGCTCTAACCTGAATTGAAAGAGGAGTGGGAGTCCCTGGTGCACAACTGAGCAAAAGGACATTAGAGTGTCTAGTTTGAGAAGCAGACGCCTCACAGGC
Source organism: Oncorhynchus kisutch (assembly GCF_002021735.2). Taxonomy (NCBI): domain Eukaryota; kingdom Metazoa; phylum Chordata; class Actinopteri; order Salmoniformes; family Salmonidae; genus Oncorhynchus; species Oncorhynchus kisutch. The sequence goes on from NC_034191.2 coordinate 27,138,009, forward strand.
GGTCCCATGCATCAGGCCTCCAGTGCGCCTCCACAGTCCAATACGTCCTGTGCCTCCTCTCCGCTCTCGCCCTGAGGTGCATGTCATCAGCCCGGTGCCACCTGTACCGGTCCCACACATCAGGCCTCCAGTGCGCCTCCACAGTCCAGTACGTCCTGTGCCTCCTCTCCGCACTCGCCCTGAGGTGCGTGTCATCAGCCCGGTGCCACCTGTACCGGTCCCACGCATCAGGCCTCCAGTGCGCCTCCACAGTCCAGAGCTTCCGGTGACCGTTCCTAGTCCAGAGCTTCCGGCGACAGTTCCCAGTCCAGAGATCCGGCGACAGTTCCCAGTCCAAAGCTTCCGGCGATGGTCCACAAAGCTTCGACGATGGTCCACAGTCCAAAACCTCCAACGACGGTCCACAGTCTGGAACCTCCTGAGACGGTCCACAGTCCAGAACCTCCTGAGATGGTCCATGGTCCGGAACCTCCTGAGACGGTCCACGGTCCGGAACCTCCTGAGACGGTCCACAGTCCGGAACCTTCTGCGATGGTCCACGGTCCGGAACCTCCAGCTGCGTGGCCGGAGCCTTCTCCTGTGCCAATGCCCAGTCTAAGCACGGCATCCAGTCCAGCTCCAAGGTCAACTACTGTGATTATTATTATTTGACCATGCTGGTCATTTATGAACATTTGAACATCTTGACCATGTTCTGTTATAATCTCCACCCGGCACAGCCAGAAGAGGACTGGCCACCCCTCATAGCCTGGTTCTTCTCTAGGTTTCTTGCCTTTCTAGGGATGTTTTTCCTAGCCACCGTGCTTCTACACTTGCATTGCTTGGGGTTTTAGGCTGGGTTTTTGTACAGCACATTGATATATCAGCTGATGTAAGAAGGGCTATATAAATACATTTTATTTGATTAGCTAACACAACGTGCCATTGGAACACATAAGTGATGGTTGCTGATACTGGGCCTATGTACGCCTTTGTAGATATTCCATTAAAAATCATATGTTTCCAGCTACAATAGTCATTTACAATATTAACAATATCTACACTGTATTTCTGGTCAATTTGATGTTATTTTAATGGACTAAAATGTGCTTTTCTTTCAAAACAAGGACATTTCTAAGTGACCACAAACGTTTTAACGGTAGTGTACATATACCTCATTCATTTGAAATAACAATACTGCAACAGAAAGTGTAATTGGTTGATGGTGTGGTTCATCAATTACTTTGTTTCTAATTACCTTTCCTCACATGTTGTGTTTTAATTCTGCCTCTCAAGTGGAGCCAAAGGTCTGTTTCTGAAGTAGGCAGACAGAGAGAAGAAGTCAGGATCACTATCTGAGGGGAAAATCTCAGTACTACATTTTTCAGGGTACCATGGCAACCGGGCATTCAAAAGAATTTTGATGAGAGCAGCAGGGAAGGAGAGGCTGATGTCAAGGGAGACAATTTGTTACCCCAATTGCAACAGCAACAGAGCCTGATTTCACACACAAGTATTTTGGCATAGTTATTATCTGGACTAGCAAAAACCCTGTTGTCTTCTGCTGTCATCCTATCACAATATTCCCTCAGTCAGAGGAGGAGAGAAGGCTGCAGCATCTTGATTTCCCTTAGATGAAGCACTCAGGTTTCTGTTGAATCAAGGACACTGAGACCGCAACTGAATCGTTGGCATAGCGATGGGAGGTGGACACTGAGATGTGATTGGCATTGCTGCAGCATGAAAACTTGTGTTAGAGAATTTCCAGTCATCTGGTGATTTTCAGTACCTATACTGTTCTCTTTGAAGTAGAAAGAAGAATCGATATAAGTTTAAATATTAGACATGTGTAAGTAGAATGAAGACTGAGCGTGACTGTACAAAGCTGGATCAACACTGAGTTAACCATTAGATATGTAAAAAACAGAACGTAAGCAGAATCTGTGTTGATGAGGCAAGGTAGACCAACCAGATTTGACTGGTCTGGGCCATATCTGACCTTGTGAAGGCTACTGGACAGGCACATGGGTTAATCATACATAGACAACATCGGCCTGAACTTGTGAAGACCTTTGGACAGGAACATTAGCTAATCAGTTACAGGCACCATTAGACCTGCAGTAGGAGTGTGCATGTCACGCCACCAATTGAATCTATGCCCCAATGTCTGAGCCAATAAGAGAATGGAAACTAAGCAAGACAGCAAGATTCATAAAGTGGAGTGACAATGTTATGTAAAGGTAAGACTGTATAAAAGCAGAGTACTAAGAATGGAGAGTCAATTCTTCAATGGAATTGCTCGGCTTTGTTACTTTTTGTAATAAAGTGAATTAGATTTTTTTTAATTATCAGGCATGTCAGTTAAGAACAAATTCTTATTTTCAATGACGGCCTAGGAAGAGTAGGTAAACTGCCTTGTTCAGGGGCAGAACAACAGATTTGTACCTTGTCAGCTCAGGGGTTTGAACTTGCAACCTTCCGGTTACTAGTCCAACGCTGTAACCACTAGGCTACCCCAAAAGCTCCGGTATCTGAGAAATATTGGATTCAATATTTCCACGACACTTGCACGTGCTACTGTAAATGGGTGGGGACCTGTCAGTGCTTTCTGAGAAACTCCATTTCTGATCGCATTGAGGGGAAGTGGCAATCAGCATAACAGTCCAGCTGTCTATCTTGGGCTGCCATTCTCTTACCCATCCAATCTCACTGTTCAGTGCTCGGCAAATGGGAACGCTGTCTTGACAAATATAATCACACACAACACTGAGATCCAGAAACCGTCTGTCAGCACAGAGCCGGCTGAAAAGATGTCACACACACCCACAGTTAAACACCTTTTACACAAGTCAATAGTATACAACCCTGAGCTGATGATTATCATTTGATGACTTCTTCAGTGGAAACACACGCTTGGTAAAAGTCCCCCTCTATAAACATTTTGACAAGAAACAACATTAGAATTTGTTAACATTCATGAACAGTTGTTTCATGTGTCATGGCTGTAACAACTTAATTTGCATTGAAGTTAACACACTGAGCCACCCTGACTGGTGACACCATATGGATTGAAGGTGCATGAATATGTACGCCTGATGTGATGTGAAGAAAGCATAGGGCACATAGTGAACTTATATCTAATAAGTTATGCCTATTACCATGTCATCCCATCACATTGACCTCATCCCGTCAGTTGAGGATGCGTGGTCATTCTTTGAAAGTAACTTCCTCACCATTTTAGATAAGCATGCTCCGTTCAAAAAATGCAGAACTAAGAACAGATATAGCCCTTGGTTCACTCCAGACCTGACTGCCCTCGACCAGCACAAAAACATCCTGGGGCGGACTGCAATAGCATCGAATAGTCCCTGCGATATGCAACTGTTCAGGGAAGTCAGGAACCAAAACACGCAGTCAGTCAGGAAAGCAAAGGCCAGCTTCTTCAGGCAGAAATTTGCATCCTGTAGCTCTAACTCCAAAAAGTTCTGGGACACTGTGAAGTCCATGGAGAACAAGAGCACCTCCTCCCAGCTGCCCACTGCACTGAGGCTAGGTAACATGGTCACCACCGATAAATCCATGATTATCGAAAACTTCAACAAGCATTTCTCAACGGCTGGCCATGCCTTCCTCCTGGCTACTCCAACCTCGGCCAACAGCTCCGCCCACCCCACCGCAGCTACTCGCCCAAGCCTCTCCAGGTTCTCCTTTACCCAAATCCAGATAGCAGATGTTCTGAAAGAGCTGCAAAACCTGTACCCGTACAAATCAGCTGGGCTTGACAATCTGGACCCTCTATTTCTGAAACTATCCGCCGCCATTGTCGCAACCCCTATTACCAGCCTGTTCAACCTCTCTTTCATATCGTCTGAGATCCCCAAGGATTGGAAAGCTGCCGCAGTCATCCCCCTCTTCAAAGGGGGAGACACCCTGGACCCAAACTGTTACAGACCTATATCCATCCTGCCCTGCCTATCTAAGGTCTTCGAAAGCCAAGTCAACAAACAGGTCACTGACCATCTCGAATCCCACCGTACCTTCTCCGCTGTGCAATCTGATTTCCGAGCCGGTCACGGGTGCACCTCAGCCACGCTCAAGGTCCTAAACGATATCATAACTGCCATCGATAAAAGACAGTACTGTGCAGCCGTCTTCATCGACCTTGCCAAGGCTTTCGACTCTGTCAATCACCATATTCTTATCGGCAGACTTAGTAGCCTCGGTTTTTCTGATGACTGCCTTGCCTGGTTCACCGACTACTTTGCAGACAGAGCTCAGTGTGTCAAATCGGAGGGCATGCTGTCCGGTCCTCTGGCAGTCTCTATGGGGGTGCCACAGGGTTCAATTCTCGGGCCGACTCTTTTCTCTGTATATATCAATGATGTTGCTCTTGCTGCGGGTGATTCCCTGATCCACCTCTACGCAGACGACACCATTCTGTATACTTCCGGCCCGTCCTTGGACACTGTGCTATCTAACCTCCAAACGAGCTTCAATGCCATACAGCACTCCTTCCATGGCCTCCAACTGCTCTTAAACGCTAGTAAAACCAAATGCATGCTTTTCAACCGTTCGCTGCCTGCACCCGCACGCCCGACTAGCATCACAACCCTGGATGGTTCCGACCTAGAATATGTGGACATCTATAAGTACCTAGGTGTCTGGCTAGACTGTAGACTCTCCTTCCAGACTCATATCAAACATCTCCAATCTAAAATCAAATCTAGAGTCGGCTTTCTATTCCGCAACAAAGCCTCCTTCACTCACGCCACCAAACTTACCCTAGTAAAACTGACTATCCTACCGATCCTCGACTTCGGCGATGTCATCTACAAAATAGCTTCCAACACTCTACTCAGCAAACTGGATGCAGTTTATCACAGTGCCATCCGTTTTGTTACTAAAGCACCTTATACCACCCACCACTGCGACCTGTATGCTCTAGTCGGCTGGCCCTCGCTACATATTCGTCGCCAGACCCACAGGCTCCAGGTCATCTACAAGTCCATGCTAGGTAAAGCTCCGCCTTATCTCAGTTCACTGGTCACGATGGCAACACCCACCCGTAGCACGCGCTCCAGCAGGTGTATCTCACTGATCATCCCTAAAGCCAACACCTCATTTGGCCGCCTTTCGTTCCAGTTCTCTGCTGCCTGCGACTGGAACGAATTGCAAAAATCGCTGAAGTTGGAGACTTTTATCTCCCTCACCAACTTCAAACATCTGCTATCTGAGCAGCTAACCGATCGCTGCAGCTGTACATAGTCTATCGGTAAATAGCCCACCCAATTTTACCTACCTCATCCCCATACTGTTTATATTTATTTACTTTTCTGCTTTTTTGCCCACCAATATCTCTACCTGTACATGACCATCTGATCATTTATCACTCCAGTGTTAATCTGCAAAATTGTAATTATTCGCCTACCTCCTCATGCCTTTTGCACACAATGTATATAGACTCTTTTTTTTCTACTGTGTTATTGACTTGTTAATTGTTTACTCCATGTGTAACTCTGTGTTGTCTGTTCACACTGCTATGCTTTATCTTGGCCAGGTCGCAGTTGCAAATGAGAACTTGTTCTCAACTAGCCTACCTGGTTAAATAAAGGTGAAATAAAATATAAAAAAATAATAAAAAATACCTGGAGTAACATTTCTTCAAGCTCATCAAACTACAGTGCATTTCTGTGTTTACTTGACTTTACCACCCACAGTGAAAACAAGCCTTCTGTGGTTATATACAATTGTACCAGTTGTAGCTGACAGTATTAATATTTAAACAATGTTTCACCCTTTAGTTAGGTGCTTATTATCTGCTAACTCCAAATTCCGAGAAAGATCATTTAAGGTCAGAGCAGGAAAGCGAGAGGAAAGCCACATCTTATTGAAATGTAACCTCACTGAAATGGAAAATCTAAATGGGATTAAGATTTAGAGAGGTGCTACTAATGAGTGAGCTACGTAACTTTACCCCCTGAGATCGCAGATTGAGCTGGAGGGTGGGAGAAAGGATACAGATGTAGTATCTTAACTTGATGCAGGACATTTTATAAAGGCTTCTGCAGTTAAGAATTTTGGCGTTTAAATGTCATACTAGATTTTCCATTTTGAAAAATGTATCAATGCCTACACAAATGTCCATTAATTATAATCCACATAATTATTCACATTTCCTGTTGCTGCAGGATTATATTCCTGTTCTAGCAAACTGGCTCAAATTAAGATCCTACATCTGTAGTTGACTAGATAAATGTGTCTGCTGCCTCTGTACTGAGTTGATGGAGGTGAGCTTCAAGGTTCATTGTGGTGGTTTTATGGACCTGTAGAGTAGATGAATGTTAGGGTTCAGTGGCTGTATGGAATAGAGGGGAGCAAGGTGAAGGTACAGGAGGATGCTGGCTAACACAGGGGAATGCTATGGTGACAGAGGGCCCTACCTAGGAGCAGAGCAGCGCTGATCTCCTCTTCTACACCAGGCACCGGGCGGCCTGTCAGGGATGACTCTCTGATGGAGGAGCATGTTATCAGTGCGGGCAGGCAGGCTAAATCACTGGTTGAGCAAAGGTTACAGAAACTGGTCTGTTCCTCTGCCTGGGAGGGCAAATGGGTGAGTGACAAAGCAGGCTGAATCACAGGGGACAAGCTTAGGGGTGGAGGAGGGTGAAGGAAGGTAACTTTATCCCCTTTGGGCTAAGGCTGTGATTTATACATTACTAACACTCAATAATGCAATGCAATGCAAAATCAAATCAAGCAAGTGTATAATGAGACGTGTGTAATATGTGAACAGCAAAAACCTTCTTGTGGTTGATTGTGGGAGTGTAAACAATTATGAAAGACATGAAGTCTGTTTTTAACTCCTGGCAAAAACAACTGCTTGTTTTTCGAGCTTGGTATGGAAGTCAGAAATGAGTATCGTCCTGTGCTCACCGTGTGTACAAACGTAGGGGTGCCAGTGAACCATTTTCACTTTCTCACAGTCATTTGTAAATAATACAAGAGTGGTAACAGAGCACATTGAGCATTTTTACACTGAGCTAGTATGGAAAATTAATGGTCTTCAACTAGAATACATTGGTCTTCCGATGTCTGTTTAGTAAACAGTGAAAAAAGCAGGTACCATCGCGCTCTGCATTAAACTTAAATCGTCTTAGATAGTGCATGAAAAAAATAAACAATGAGATCCAAAAAACGAGTTGTTTGCGCAATTAATATATATATATAAAATATTTTAAAAATCATATATATTATTTATATTTTTTCGTATATTTTTTCGTATATTTTTTCTTGCTTTTTACAGCAGGCAGGTTTGGCAAATCGGAAATTCTTATCTTCATTTATATCACTTTCTAAGTGTTGAAATGTTTCCTACTTAAGTGCTCTGAAACACTTTACATGTTGCTCTTATACCTGAGCAGTAGCACTGTAATTACTGTAGCAACAACATGGTGAAAGAGTCTGGCTAATAAGTCTGACTGCACTTCTGACTGGCTGACTTACTGCAAATTGAGAAATGATTTGACTAAACTCAACAAAAAGAAGAAGAAATTGTATTATGATGCAAAGATCAATGATATAAAAAATGAAGGAATGGAATGAAATGGAATGAAATTCAACTCCATCTTTCATCGAATCAGATGGCTTATTCACCACAAAACCATTTGATGTTTTCAATTGTTTTAATGATTACTTCATTGGCAAAGTGGGCAAACTTAGACGGGAAATGTCAACAACAAACAGTGAGCCATCGTACTCACGCAACAAAAAGATGCAAGACTTAATTTTGTAAAATTAGTGTGGGAGAGATGGGGAAATGATTGCTATCGATCAATAATGACAAACCTCCTGGCATTAACAACTTAGATGGAAAGCTACTGAGGATGTTAGCTGACTCTATAGCCACTCCTATCTGTCATATTTTTAGAGGAAAGTCTTTGTCCTCAGGCCCGGAGGGAAGTTAAAGTAATTCCGCTACCCAAGATTGGTAAAGCAGCCTTTACTGGCTATAACAGCAGACCTATCAGTTTGCTTACAGCTCTTAGCAAACTGTTGGGAAAAATTGTGTTTGACTAAATACAATGCTATTTCTCTGTATACAAATTAACCACAGACTTCTGGCATGCTTATAGAGAAGGGCACTCAACATGTACCGCACAGACATAAATTACTGATGATTGATTTGCATAGTCAACTTACACAAAGCTCTGACACACACACTTACCCCACCAGACATTCCACCGGGGGTCTTTTCACAGTCCCCAAATCCAGAACAAATTCAAAAAACAGTACAATATTACAGTGCATTCCAAAAGTTTTCATACACCTTGACTTTTTCCCAAAAAATTTACTTTACAGCCTTTAAAAAAATTAATCATAATAAAATACAGAAATACCTTATTTACATAAGTATTCAGACCCTTTGCTATGACACTTGATATTGAGCTCAGGTGCATCCTGTTTCCATTGATCATCCTTGAGATGTTTCTACAACTTGATTGAAGTCCACCTGTGATAGGTTCAATTGATTGGATATGATTTGGAAAGGCACACAACTGTCTATATAAGGTCCCACAGTTGACAGTGCATGTCAGAGCAAAAACCAAGCCAAGAGGTCAAAGGAATTGTCCGTAGAGCTCCAAGACAGTATTGTGTCGATGCACAGATCTGGGGAAGGGAACCAAAACATTTCTGCAGCATTGAAGGTCTCCAGGAACACAGTGGCCTCCATCATTCTTAAATGGAAGAAGTTTGGAACCACCAAGACTCTTCCTAGAGGTGGCCGCCCGGCCAAACTGAGCAATCGGGATAGAAGGCCTTGGTCAGGGCGGTGACCAAGAACCCGATGGTCACTCTGACAGAGCTCCAGAGTTCCTCTGTGCAGATGGGAGAACTTTCCAGAAGGACAACCATTTCTGCAGCACTCCACCAGTCAAGCCTTTATGGTACAGTGGCCAGATGGAAGCCACTCCTCAATAAAAGGCCCATGACAGCCCGCTTGGAGTTTGCCAAAAGGCACCTAAAGGACTCAGACCATGAGTAACAAGATTCTCTAGTCTGATGAAACCAAGACTGAGCTCTTTGGCCTGAATGCCAAGCTTCATGTTTGGAGGAAACCTGACACCATCCCTACAGTGAAGCAAGGTGGTGGCAGCATCATGCTGTGGGGATGTTTTTCAGCGGCAGGGATTGGGAGACTAGTCAGGATCGAGGGAAAGACGAATGGAACAAAGAACAGCACAGAGAGATCCTTGATGAAAACATGCTCCAGAGCGTTCAGTACCTGAGCCTGCGGCGAAAGTTCACCTTCCAACAGGACAACGACCCTAAGCACACAGCCAAGACAATGCAGGAGTGGCTTCGGGACAAGTCTCTGAATGTCCTTGAGTGGCGTAGCCAAATCCCAGACTTGAACCTGATCGAACATCTCTAGAGAGACCTGAAAATAGCTGTGCATCGATGCTCCCCATCCAACCTGACAGAGCTTAAGAGGATCTGCAGAGAAGAATGGGAGAAACTCTCCAAATACAGCTGTGCCAAGCTTGTAGCGTCATACTCAAGAAGATTCAACGCTGTAATTGCTGCCAAAGGTGCTTCAACAAAGTACTGAGTAAATTTTCGGAATACTTTTGTAAATTTGATATTTAGAGTTTGGGGAAAAAAAGGGATATTGTGTGTAGATTGATGAAGAAAAATAGGATTTAATCCAATTTAGAATAAGGCTGTAACGAAACAACGTGGTAAAAGTCAACGGGTCTGATTACTCTCTGAATGCATGGAACTCCTGCTCATATTGCTCAAATGAACAGCAAACCTGGTTTCATGGCACCACGCCTCTCCCTTATTTGACCTAGATAGTTTATGTATTGATATCTAGGCTATGTATGCCCTTTTTAAATTGATGTAGTTCTGTTCTTGAGCTGTTGTTGTCTATTAATGTTCTGTATTATGTCATGTTTCATGTTTCGTGTGGACCCCAGGAAGAGTAGCTGCTACTATTGCAACAGCTAATAGGGATCCTAATAAAGTTGTACCGAACATTGTACTTTAGTAATTGCATTGTAATTGCATAATAAGATGTACGTTTTTTGTTAATACACAATAGAACTAATATAGAGTCCCATTCCACTTGTATAATAACAACAATAGGATTAGTAGAATATAGGCTATGTTTACTATAAATAGTGTTCTCGTGCTAAAACACACCCTATCTCTCTTGGACCTCAGATAGACCGATTTTGAAAGGACATTTGTCTTCTTTTAACTAGCTCTTAGGCAGCGCTCTCTAAAACTTCTACTCTAGTAATTGCCCATCCTAATTCAGCTGATCTGGGCCTGGTAATAGATTAAACTTTGCAGGGTTCCATTAGTACAGCTGTCCAACAGAGAGACAAGCTGTTTCAGAGCCCTCTACTCCATCACTGCTTTGGAAAACAAGTTATACAGCTCATCCTGTTTCACACACCCAGAGAAAACAATGGTTTGTCTCTGTCTTCTATGTGTCATATACTCCCCTCTGATGTCATCATAGCGTTTTCTTGATGTTGCTAGTTATGCACAATGCAAAAGAGGAGTTGGTGCAGATTCTATCAGAAAGAGAAAGAGAGAAAGGCCTCCCTCTCTCGCTATACAGTAGAGCAGCGCGTTCAAAATGTTCCCTGACTGACAATGAACCTAGGCTTCACACTGGTGCTGCATTTGAGAGTCCTTTATCCAGGAATCCCCAGTTGGACAGCGGTGCTTTAGGTCACACAGCTGTTGTTGCTCTTTCCGCAGTGCCGCTGAGCGTGTACACGGAAAGAGGGTGAGCGCTGAATAGGTGGGAGAGGAGGAGCCACCCGGAGCCCTGTGTGCCTCCACAGCAACTTCAATAGATAACAGTCAGTCCAATCAGGCATGTTTTGGCCCGTGGCACTTTTCCTTTCCGCCATCATCATTATTACCACAGCCGGGATCCAGCCCCTCCACTTTAATACCCCATTCATTTCCCCTGGCGCCCATCATTCAGTATTCAATAGGTACTGTTCTGCGGCTCCAACTGTGGATCAAGCTGTTGAGGTTGCCTCCCTCCGTTCCTCCATCCAATATCATCAATGCTCAGACAGGCACCTCGACAAAGGTGCATCACCTGCTCTTTGAGAGTTGGAACAGAACCTGCTGTGGTTTGGGAGAGAGGAATACATTCACGATTCTTCATGCTTTGAAAAAAGGGAATTAATTATTTGAGTTAATGAACATGTCAAACTTTGAAGAGATTTATGAACTGTGCAGAAAACCCCTGTTGGGATATTACAATTACTCTTTGATTGTGTTGGTTTTAATCTATACACAATAATGTATTTCACACAGTGTGAGAGATTCTAACGATGCACTAAATGTTCTATTCAACCGCCTAACAACATACATTTAAAAAAGCCAATTAGCACCAATTAATGAACTTTTAACTGGAAAAGCCTGTCAAAATATGTTTCAGTTATAATTCAGCAAACCAATGTAACTGTAGTAGGAAAGTGTTAACATTTCAGAAAATAACTGACAGAAAGACTAAGTCATAGAAAGGCCAGATAAGAAATTAAGAACTAGCTTGACTTTCAGGGTGTTGGTGTGTTTTACAGGAAGCAGTTAGAACCAACTGGCATGCCAGGTCATCGTCTGATGATACTTTCTCTCTCTGAGACTATTGTGCAGTCAGAGAGAAGACCAGAGTCACTGGAGCTTCATCCTGGCAGTAACACTTACTGTCTGACCAGTGGTAATGGCTGCCTGCCCTCCACTGCCAACACTCAACTTGCCTGTTAGTGTGACTGGTTGTTCTCAAGGATGACTGGGTGAACACACTATAGGGAAATGAAGTTAGGAGATTATGCCTGAGATATTGTCTAAATTGTTTTAAGTGTCAATTCTTGACGTCACATGGCAGCAGAATGGGACTCGGACTAACTGTAATGGAAATTATATTGTATTAGTCGACAGTACAATGTCACGTTTTAATCAATTCTCCTCACGGTACTGTAGACTGTGAGTCCCTGTACTGTAACTGTGAGTCCCTGTACTGTAACTGTGAGTCCCTGTACTGTAGACTGTGAGTCCCTGTACTGTAGACTGTGAGTCCCTGTACTGTAGACTGTGAGTCCCTGTACTGTAACTGTGAGTCCCTGTACTGTAGACTGTGAGTCCCTGTACTGTAGACTGTGAGTCCCTGTACTGTAGACTGAGTCCCTGTACTGTAGACTGTGAGTCCCTGTACTGTAGACTGTGTCCCTGTACTGTAGACTGTGAGTCCCTGTACTGTAGACTGTGTCCCTGTACTGTAGGCTGTGAGTCCCTGTACTGTAGACTGTGAGTCCCTGTACTGTAGACTGTGAGTCCCTGTACTGTAACTGTGAGTCCCTGTACTGTAGACTGAGTCCCTGTACTGTAGACTGTGAGTCCCTGTACTGTAGACTGTGAGTCCCTGTACTGTAGACTGTGTCCCTGTACTGTAGACTGTGAGTCCCTGTACTGTAGACTGTGTCCCTGTACTGTAGACTGTGAGTCCCTGTACTGTAGACTGTGAGTCCCTGTACTGTAGACTGTGAGTCCCTGTACTGTAACTGTGAGTCCCTGTACTGTAACTGTGAGTCCCTGTACTGTAGACTGTGAGTCCCTGTACTGTAACTGTGAGTCCCTGTACTGTAACTGTGAGTCCCTGTACTGTAGACTGTGAGTCCCTGTACTGTAGACTGTGAGTCCCTGTACTGTAGACTGTGAGTCCCTGTACTGTAGACTGTGAGTCCCTGTACTGTAACTGTGAGTCCCTGTACTGTAGACTGAGTCCCTGTACTGTAGACTGTGAGTCCCTGTACTGTAGACTGTGAGTCCCTGTACTGTAGACTGTGAGTCCCTGTACTGTAGACTGTGAGCAGAAAAGTAAATGTGTATGTAAAAGTAGATTTGGGTCAGGATGAAAGGCCAGTCTCAATATTACATAATAGGCTGTTTGAGTGAACCTCAACTGGTTTATTCAAGTTGTTTGAAGCACAGACGCGCAGCCATGGTACCATCTCAGTTCTGAAATGTGTGTTTAAAGCCTTCTCAATGTAAACATTCACATAACTTATTTGCATTTCCTTACCATTACTTATACACTGTACATTTATTATGTGCAATTCATCAAAGTTTCAATTTTTGGAGATTAATGAATTAAAGTCTGGTTTATCAGGACATAGCTTCAAACTGTGCTACTTTGTTCTCTTTATGGCATGACTCAGTTGATGTTCCTCCACCCAGTCCAATGATACTACTGCAGGGGAGAGCTTCAAATCCTTTCAAGATTACAGGCTCAAGGTCTAGCTCCTGGTGTGAGTTCATGAATTCCACATCATTTCGTGAAGAACTAAATAATTATTTCTGTACTCTCACCACGGGTAGAATATTGCAGGGGCACAAAAGGTGTTTACTTCAGGCAACAAAAGTCCATGGTCAGAGACAGAAAAAAGTCTGAGAAGCTAAGCCACTGGAGGTACCCACTGTGAGTAGAAAAAAACTGAATGAAAGGGACTTTCACAGCACAGTCTGACCCCACATACAGGCAGCCTAATGTTAAAATATAGGCCCCTTGGCTAGTGCCCAGGAGCATAAAACATGGGGCTTCACATTTAATCTACGCTCACAACAATCTCCAGATATTCACGGATATTACAAAAAAGCATATCTACACAGACATATACTTCTACTGTAAACGTTCCATAGTGGCATAGGAATGTGCCATTTTTGCCATTCATTGTTAAGGATGAAAAATAAGTCTGTGGTTATAAGGCTGCTTCCACAGCAAATGGAATATAACAATTCAATTTACAGGCTGGCATTGTTATGTGAAAATAAACTATTCTTAGCCTGAACAGCTGTACTGTGCACTCAGACTGGCTTCTTTGTGCCATTGTCAGGTTCACTCTCTTACCTTAAATGAAACACTTCGTCTAAAACACTCTCTCTAAATGGAAATTCTTATCAATGTTCCTGCTGCTATACTGAAAGATGAATAGATATTGGAGTTTCTCATTTCCATGATTACTTGTTAACCCTCAGTGAATTTGGAGTTGCGTTAGATGTTGTCAGTTGCCACAGTGGAAATTGCCACAGCGAAAGTTAAAAATAAAAGTTGTTGAAGTTGCTTTGTATGTTTGTATGTGACAGTATAGAGAAGTAGCATTTTCAGTAGCGTCAGGGTAGCACCCTTACTAACAGCTGATGTGTCCCTTAAAATAGGTTTCTCTTCGAATCAGGTGTAACTTTTGAAATCTGTCCAGTGATTATTCTGTTGATTGAAAATCTCTCCACGGCTCATTACCAGAGTGCACATTAGTTATACTAAACGTGCTGAGGCTGATGAAACCATCAAAAAGGAAAATAAAAGCCTCAGGGACTTGTGGGTTTATTTGTACTACAACTACATATAGATGTGCTTCCTGTTACCGTAAGCTGCCACCCACCCTCAGAACCAAAACAAGATACTGTAGCTGATCATAGGGACATTACTTCACATACTTGCAGGTATAACTGACACATACTGTATGAATGTTTGTCAATGGAAGAATTACACAATGGCTCGAGTTAAGCATACATATTTCAATGTAGGATTCTGACCTAATGCTGTTCTAGAGGTACTGTATACGTATATCATGGTATGTGTCCCTACATGTCCAGTATGCTCTTAGATAGAGAACACTGTATGTGAAGATTCCTTTATGTAATGAATACTTAAGGAGAAAATGGTGTAGATTCACTCGCAGAGCGCGGCAGTTGTTTATTTCACAGTCGCAGACGGCAGGAAACGTGGTCACAGGCACGCAATACACAGGTAGGCAAACAGGCACGCAATACACAGGTAGGCAAACAGGCACGCAATACACAGGTAGGCAAACAGGCACGCAATACACAGGTAGGCAAACAGGCACGCAATACACAGGTAGGCAAACAGGCACGCAATACACAGGTAGGCAAACAGGCACGCAATACACAGGTAGGCAAACAGGCACGCAATACACAGGTAGGCAAACAGGCACGCAATACACAGGTAGGCAAACAGGCACGCAATACACAGGTAGGCAAACAGGCACGCATTACACAGGTAGGCAAACAGGCACGCAATACACAGGTAGGCAAACAATACACAGGTAGGCAAACAGGCACGCAATACACAGGTAGACAAACAGGCACGCAATACACAGGTAGACAAACAGGCACGCAATACACAGGTAGGCAAACAGGCACGCAATACACAGGTAGGCAAACAGGCACGCAATACACAGGTAGGCAAACAGGCACGCAATACACAGGTAGGCAAACAGGCACGCAATACACAGGTAGGCAAACAGGCACGCATTACACAGGTAGGCAAACAGGCACGCAATACACAGGTAGGCAAACAATACACAGGTAGGCAAACAGGCACGCAATACACAGGTAGACAAACAGGCACGCAATACACAGGTAGACAAACAGGCACGCAATACACAGGTAGGCAAACAGGCACGCAATACACAGGTAGGCAAACAGGCACGCAATACACAGGTAGGCAAACAGGCAGGTGAATCCAAGTTAGGACTGAAGGCTATAACTGGTTTTCACAAACGAGCTAGGAAAAGGCTTAGTCGAGTCAAAACGAACAATACCTCACAAAGGCACAAACAGAATGAACTGAACTAAAGAAGGAGCTGATGAGACCAGGTGAGTAACTAACACAGGTGAAATCAATGAACAAAAGGAAAGACAGGGCTACGTTTTAGAACACAAAGAAACAGGGCTACGTTCAAGAACACAACAAAACAGAACACAAGGCTGACTAAGAAAATAAATACAGAACCTGATACTATAAAAGCTGTAGAATCAATAGCCAGAGGATATATATGGACTGAAGAGGTGACATGGGGTGATTCTCAGTATTTTATAGCAGTTTCTAAAACAAAGTGCCGGATGCAGAGATGTTGTGGAGATACTTCGATTGAGCTGAAATAATGATTTGTATTTGACAGAAAAGTGCTCATCAGAGAACAAACAACAGCTGGTGGTATGGACGCTTGTGCTTGGCGGGTAATGGATTCAACGCCTGGAAAACGAAATGGAGACACTCACTAAAAACACATGGCAGTCTTAAAATGCATTTCTATCCTACATTTTTTAAATTATTTATACTGAGAATTGTAAGTATGGTTTGGTTGAAATTAGATGAAAATCTAATCTGGTTGAAAGAACAGCTATACAGAGAACAAAGGCATATTCCTCATTATGTTATTTCACACTCACAGTCAAGGACATCTGAGTGCATCCAGCGTCATGCTGCCTCTTATTGGCCGACTCAGACTCAACCTTCCTCTCTGTTGCTACACACCTTATCTGGTGGGGTAATGACTGACATTCAAAATATGACACATGCTCCATGTGGACATGGTTTGACAGACCTGTGATCCACGGAGCGAAAAGCATGAATGTTGATGTAGTAGAGACGGACGGAAAGAGAGATGTAGCGATGCTGCTGGGCATCCCTGGTATTTCATTCTCACCTATATTGAGACTACAGACCGACGCATGTTCAGTCAGAGAGGAGGTAGAGAGGAAGTAGAGAGAGGAGGTTGAGATGCAGCCCTCTCAGTCTGCCTTAGCGCCTCCAGCTCCCTCCTTGATTGCCTGACATTCTTTATCAACAGTCAAGTATTTCTGTTCCCTTGGCAACGGCTTCCCGCTGATACAAAGAATCAGGTCTCACCTTGAATGTTGAGAGAGAGGCTGGCAGTCTCTTCTGTTTTCTGACCTGTGCAACGGCAACCTTCGCTTCCCAGAGGAAGTCTGGAGTTGTCATGTCCGATCTTAAGTAAGTAAGATGCTTCCCTTACTGTTCCTCCTCAATTAGGTCCTAAACTGCTCTGCTTCTTCTGCATGTTACATGTGATGGCAGTTGTATGCCTCTGCTTGTATACGGATTAGGTTCACAGTCTCCAAGGGGGAAGGACAGGGTCTAACTGGGAGGGCTAAAACTACATCATGATAGACTTGGAAGAAGTCTGTATCTCTATAGTCTTGGCTGTATCCTTGCCATCACTATTGTTGGGCCTCTGATGTACTGTGAGTGTGAAGAATGTTTCGGGGACATCTTCCAATACCCACAAGCCGGACTGGAACTCTCATGCTCTTTAGAGCTGCAAATGGAGCTACTCTACTTTCACCTGAGCTATGCATGTGCATAACATCAACCAGATGTCTTCCATCCTATCCTTCATTTCCACACACATTCTCAAGGGGGGAGTTTAACTACCAGCGTGAGTATAGGTGGGTACAACCAAACCCACGCTCTCTATACAGCACTCCAGCTGTGGGTCTGAGCTGTGCTAAAGTGATACTTGCTAGATTGTTAGCAATCAACCTCAATCATTTGAGTCATTGTATGGGGTATAAATAACATATTATTGCAACAGATCGGACCAAAATTATTTGGTCCCAAATGAATTTGACAGAAGGCTTATCAGTACATTCTGTACAATAGATTTAGACGTCTTAGATAAGGAATAGCAATGATTTATCCTTGTCCTAAATGTTTTTGAGACATTATGCCTTTCAGTACATATTATAGAATCAGACTTCATACCCTTTGAAAAAGAACACAGAAATCCTCTGGTTTATCCTGCCAGATAGTACCACGGTAATGATTAGTAGAATATTCCTCCTCACATTTTTCTTGTCATATGTTTGTAGTCACTCACCATATATTTCACCAGAGCACCGTTCATTTCAGTTTACTTCACTACTAGGTACATGTGACATGAACCCCGTTCAGCAAACAGCAAGAGACAGTCTGTGTCAGCCTTAATATCAGACGTCTGAAAGATAACAGCAGTTTCATGAAGTGAATAATGTACCTTTCCACAATCTAAAATATCTTTAATTTCAGCTTTATGAGGTGTAAGAGGGGATACCTGTGCATTACAATATGCAGTTTTGATAAAAATGATTGATGGTTTTCAGGGGACACAGAATAATCATCTGAATGAGTGGTGTGGCCCTCTCGGCCCTCAGGTTGCGCCACACTTCTGATGCTTCCACATGGCCTTTCAATTATTCACATTGGAAAGGTTAGCGCATGTCAAACATTATCAGGAGAAGCGACCTCACTATTGCCAAAAGAAGACTGAAACTCAGAGGTAGCTTAGAAGTCTAGCTGATTATCATGGGTCAGAAACTTTTTCTATTACTCTTGAACACACAGCCAACCTTGATCATCCACATTCCAGCTGCACTTGTGTGCACGGCATCACTCAAGAGAGATGGACATTTTGCTATAAGTCTTTCCATAAATAAGGATTTACATTAATGCGTTATGCTTTGAAACACTGGGTTAGATTTACTAAGGCACTGCGTGTTTGTTTGTAAAAAGGTTTTAAAAAAGCCACTCATTCCCATGTAAAACCAAGGCCTATTTGTCAACTAGGTGCAATCCCCAAATTAGCTGCTGTCAGGAAAATAGAACTCTCAGGGCTTTAATTCCCTCCAAAGCCAATGGTTTCCTCCAGAATAAACATAAACTTTACTACTGTAGGGAGAACATTGAGCCCACATCTTGGTTGCTAGACGCAACCCAGTTGTTTAGTCTTTTTGCTCTGAATCTATGGCCCGACCTAGTCCTTCCTTCTAAATGTTCCATTGCTGGCAACGTTCTTATCCCTTGGTTGCTAGCTAGTCACGTCAAAAAGTGCAGCCAGAATAACAGCAAAAAGTCTTCGATTGCATTTGTTTAAGCTGTTTTCTAGTGACATTTATTTGGATTCATCCATAACAATGAGCTAATGAGGCATGATTTCGCCTAGCATAGAAAATGTGCTAACTCGTCAGGACACTTGTTCAGAGGAGCTAGCCAACAGCACAGCTACAGTGAGCTAGCCAACAACACAGTTACGTAACACAGAGAGACATACAGTAAGGTTTAAACAAATCTCCACTGTTGAAAGCTAAATGTTAGCCTAAAAGAAACGTGAGATAATGTCTAGATGCTTTTTGTAGTGGAGATCACGTTTATAAGTTGCCTGGCTGGGCTGATGTGTCACACCCTGATCTATTTCACCTGTCTTTGTGCTTGTCTCCAGCCCCCCTCCAGGTGTCGCCCATCTTCTTCATTAGCCAAAGTGTATTTATACCTGTGTTCTCTGTTTGTCAGTTGCCAGTTCGTCTTGTCAGGTCTTACCAGCGTGTTTCCCATCTCCCTGCTTGCGCAAGTTCTGTTTCCTAGTTTCCCCGGTTCTGACCATTCTGCCTGCCCTGACCCAAGCCTGCCTGCCGTTCTGTACCTGCCTGACTCTGACCCGTTTAAGAACCTCTGCCTGACCTGACCCCGAGCCTGCCTGCTGTTCTGTACCTTATTGACTCTGCCCTGGATTATGGACCTCTGCCTGCCTTTGACCTGTCTTTTGCCTCCCCCTGCTTGGGCCAATAAACATCTGTGACTAGCTGTCTGCATCTGGGCCTTATCCTGAGTTCTGATATGATGAGACAGTGGATTGCGCAGTCAGAACAGAGTAAATAGGCATTTTAACGTCATAGATTTAGCCGGTGGCATTTTGTGGACTAGACACAGGCTAGAATGCGGTTTTAAACAATCAGCATTCAGGATTAGACCCACCCGTTGTATCACTTGGAAATAACTGTAAGCACCAATATTGAGTCATTGTGCACTGCAGCTCTTCTTTCAGCTATGTTCTCCATGTCATCTGGCTAACGTACAGGCGTGGATGATCTGAGAACATTTCAACGCTCACACAATACTTTAAACTGGTTTTTATTGGGAGAAAATAGTTCAGCTCACTGATGAAATACAATGGCTTGCTGCATCAATATCTTAACAGTGGGGGGGTTAGGCTGTTGAAAATCTAAGTTTTTTAAAGAGTGGTGGGGGAGGGACGGTGGTTAGAAGCTCATGGATTACAGGAGAGGAGTCACTGTCAGGGCCAGGGTAAGCCAACGCCCTTCAGCCACTAGTAGATAGGATTCCCATTTGAGGAGAGATTGCCAAGGTATCATTGATTTGGGGAGGTGGTTCGGAGGGTGACATGCAGAACATGCTGAAACAAGCATCTCTCCCGCCCCACAGCCTCAATTCCAATATTTCACCCTGAACTCTTTCCAATAGGGACTCAGCCACACAAGCATGGACACACCTGATTTACTTCTGTTAAGAAATGCTATGACAATTATTAATAGTCAAAATCCCTTATCTGTTTATGGTCTACCAATGTGTGTTAATAAAGCTATCCTTTATTTGATACAGTGTGATTTACAAGCCAGTGATGATTGATCTTATGCTACATTTAGTTTCCGCAGTGAAAATGCATTAATGAGGTAGTGCGCCAAGAATTTCAAGGTGCTCTAGATTTTTTGAAGGATTGTGAGGAATTTGTAATTATGTAAATAGCGTGAAATATGAAGAAAAAAAACCTCAAGTCTTTGTCTGCCAAGAAAAGTGGGATAAGACTGTATATACTTAACAACATGAACAGTTTCTTCACCAAGCTGAAAAAAAGACATATGATGGGGAGCAGAAAGAAAGCATGAAATGCAAACCAAATGACAGAATTGATATCCTTTAGCTGTGCAGTTCAGCTTTTCAAATTGTGGCATCACAGCAGATTCAGAGTTTTCTCTCCTCATGCAACATAACAGAAACTAACAATGACTCCAGTTCTAGTGTTTGTCCTCATATTATGTTCTATATCCTGTGCGGGGGTAGAATGGAGAGGAGGTGTGTTCTGTCTCAGTTGAGGATTACTAAATTACTTCAACTGAGACGAAAAGTATTTTAGGAAGTCACACCCAGAAATGGACACTTTTATTTCATCACTCTGCAGATTATCATGCATGTTCAAATATAATGTTTCATTCCAATCATAAACAAAGCACTTATGCATATCATTTTCAACATGGGGAGCGTCTGGAGTGCTGATAAGCATAAGATGATGAATTAAATGTTAGATGTGCCTGTAAACAGAGCATGAGTTGTTTTAACTAAGCTGCATGTATTATAACATACAGTATCTAGCTGGAGCATTCTTCCATGTCTGCATTCCCCAAGTATGATTATATTTCACAGCTAACAAGCCTGTACATGATAACAATAACTAACTATAAAACTTGTAGTTGTGTTTTTCACAGCAATTCCTAGCCATTGTAAATGTATTGCAATGGCTCTCCCATGAATTTTGTAAACTGTAAATATGCAGTTCTTTAGAACCCAAGAACTGATATGCATGAGAACGGCAATTAAACATGAATATGTGGACCATTTTTAGAAAATTGCACTAATTGTTTCCATCATCAATTTTCTATTAGTTATTTATGGAGATTTATAGCAGTGGATTTATATGCCCAGCTCAGTTCAGGCCAATAGTGTTGTAAGCATTTGTCCCATTTGCACTTGAGCACTCAAATACACATTTCTTTATCATGTGATAATTAGAATGACAGGTTTCAACGCTGATGACATGACTGTTTGATTTCCTGCAGTGTGTAGACAGCAATCCCTCCTCTATTGCCTATTAGTGGATCCATGCACCTGTAGTATTCAGCCAAATTGATTGAGCACAACAAACCATATTTCCTTACCCAGAATGTATTTATTTTGAATGGCCGCTGTTATCGTAAACAAATGTTTACAACAATTCCATTATCTTTCCAAGGAAATGTAGTTGGATTTGTTGTTATGTGAAAATCAACTAAACAAAATAAAATGTTGAGGGCCTGCAGAGCTGCCAACACGGTAGAGATCAGCACTTCACTACCCATCTCCTTATGCTGTAGTAGTCCAGGCAGACATGGTAACTTCAGCACCACAGACAGCAACTGGGAGATTCAGCACCACAGACAGCAGCCAGCTAATGGCCAAGTAGGGCTTTGAGAATGAAAGAGGAGGAGCAGATTGTAGAGCTTAATGAAACACACCTGGAGCTCATCAAGGCTGACCATTATAAACTGACTTAGTTGCTCTGCCCTGAATAGTAATCATTTGGCTGAAATTAACATGTGTTTCCTGTGTGTTAATGTGTCCTCATTGTGTTAGATACTGACAGTCCAAACTAGTCAGACCATGGACAGGAAGTCTCCCTTAAAATATGTAGACCTATGAGCAACTCAATCTGCCCTCCCCTCACTTTTATGAGCTGGTGATGTATTTTTCAATTACTTGTTTAATTTATTTATAATTATTTTGGCTTAAATCAAAATGAATTACCCTGTGAGTGGTGCGTCATGCACCAGCGGCGCTGTGGATTTCGTGCCATAAGGCTGCAGGTCTAATACCACATGCTGTCCGGTTATCACAGCGGACATTAATCCCCTGAACTTCACTGCCTCAACTCTAGCCAAATGAGGAAATGGCTGATAAGGATGTGATGTCCTCAGAGAATCCTGCTTCCTTCGTACACTGTGAGGTCTTTCTGCCATTTGCGCACACCCATAGGTTGGCCCTGACCTTTCCTGGGAATGTGGCTGTCTGTGTCACTGGAATATGGAGGACTTCTCTTAGATGTCACAGAGTATCTGCTTCCATCCTGCACCCTGACAGCAACCAGCCAGAGGAAGGCTTTTCCATTAGCTCTAATTCTCAGACTGGTGCTGCCGACAGCAAGACAAGTAGGTATCACCGCTGTCATACAAACTGTCAAACATGTTTCTCCACATTTACACTTTACAGTTTCCACTTTCAGTTAGAAGTCAAAAACTTTGCAGGCCAAATACACCCTAGTTCACAAAATAGAGATAAAAGATCTGTGGGGGGGTGCGAGGTACAAAAACCCATCTAAACCCACGCCTAGTTTTTTGGTGGTGTCTTTTTCTCTGATGTTAGTGTGATTGCGGTGTCCAGGAAGGAATGATGGAGTAGCTTTGTCCAGGCAGGTGAAATTGAATCTCTTGTGCCTTGACTCCAGTATTGTCTTGCAGCACTCCAGCTGATAGTTACCACTCCACAGGTCAGCCAAATTGCTCGGCACCCAGTGAAAGTTAGTGTAGCCTATAAAAAGCAATAACCATAAAGACACATGTAGGGAATGCATGTGATACACTGCATTGTATTGCTTGCGTAAAAGCAGAGTTTATTCACTCAAGTGCTCTCCTGTGTTCTCTGTGCCTGTGAAGGCCCTGTGCCAAGTGCTCCAACCAGCTTTCTGCTGTAGTATGGGTTAATGTTCTATTCAGAGAGACCTGACCTACAGAAAACACTACAGGTCCATTTCAGCCTTTAACCCATCAAGTGCCTGCTGCTGGGCCATCAAGTGGAGCAAAATCTGTCTTCAGTCACCAGTGGCAGTGTAGTAGCATAAATCAAATACAAGAAAATGTTCCTCAATGTGAGTTTTCCCACCTAATTTTGGTTTGTGATATTGAACCTAATTTCCTATATCAGTAGGTGTCTTTGGTCGTAATCACTGGAGAGGGATAAAATGTTTGGTCAGTTTCTTCAGCATCTCTGAGAGGTCTGAGCTGGGGAGTTCCTTGCCTTCCAATGAATCTAATCCAGGGCCCAGGGGGAGAGAGAGAGAGAGAGAGAGAGAGAGAGGAATGAACCAGACAGAGTGGGACACGCTGAACGGATACTAAAGTGGACTCCAATGTGGGGGCACAAAACTGTTAACAGTCCAGACACTTGGTTCAGTGCAGCATGTCATAGTTCTGTACCCACGGCTGCATTTTTATTTCCCAGTGGCCTCAATTTGTCAGAAGGGATTGTGTAAGTGTCGGGAGTGAGGCAGCCCAGCAGTCTGACAGAATCCCTGGATAAACAGCTGCAATGAAACTGTTCTCATACCCACCCTCCTCTACTTAAAAGAGAATAAACACTGTCAAACACTGCATAGTCCACCCCTTTCACTCCCTTTCACTCCCTGTCTCTGGTTCTGGCTACATCTGCTCCAGGGTGTTTGTGTGTCATGTCCAACATATAAATAGAAAACAACATTTCTATCCATCTGGTAAACTAGCAGGGTTTGCCATCCCCTCAGATCACCCGTACAGGTGGGGGTGAGTTAAGATGGTATATTCAGATTTGTGTTTTCTATGCTGAATAGTCTGGAACATTACCTCAGAATCGACTCATTTAAATTTCCATGTCTTAATGTATCCCTGCTTACAAATATCTGGGCATCTGGATAGACGATGGTCTGCCTTTTAGAAAGCATATTAATGAGTTAGTGAGGAAGCTGAGACTAAAAATAGGCTCAGCTATAGAAATAGGTCCTGCCATTTGCTAAAGCAGGTCATTCAATCAACGTTCCTGGTCCTAGACGATGGCGACATCGTCTATACGAATGCAGCTGCCACTTCATTAAAGCCGTGAGTTGCAGTTCACCATAGCACGTTTATTTTTATTACAGATGACAGGTTCAGTACACATCAATGCAGTCTTTACCAGAAAAAACGCTGTCCCTCTGAAGTCACGTAGAGGAAATATTACAGTCCTTGCATATCAAATGGAAATTTCACAGAAAATTGTTTCATTGGAATGTTTATAGAGAGACAAATTCTGAGTCCTTCTTGCATCAAACATTGTGCATGTGTCAATATTCACAGCTGGAACATACATTTCATGTGCTGATAAGTAGTTTATACTAAAATGCTTTTGATGTTGCTTTGATGTTCAACAAGCTGATATGAAACCAAGTAGGTGCAACAAAAATTGGACAACCTGCCAATAGACTCACACAATCAAATGCAAAGCAAATAATTAAAACATATTGCACTATATAAAAAAAAATCTGTCATACTTTATGATATGACATCTCTTAATGGACAATTCCTCAAGAGATGGCTTCGCTGTGGGGACATGAGAATACCCAATAGCGCCATGTTTAATCCATTGAATGTCCTGTACAGTATATGGGTTGATTAGAAAATGTGTGAACAATAACTAACACCTATAACAGACATCTATGTGGTTATAATGTCAATTCAAACAGGCAGGGATGACTGCATTGCAGATGACAGTAGCCCTCTTTATACAGAAGTTATTATTCAAAGTAATCAGCCACCCTGCTGCAGGTAATCAATGCAGACAGGAGCATATGGCCACCCCTCTGATTTGTTTTCTGTCGGGATACAACCTGCAACACAAACCCCCCACCAGTCAATGCTTGGCAGATACCTCACACACGAGTGATTGCTTTAGGGATTCTGACATTTGTAATGACAAGCAGGAATCCATTTGATTCTGCTCATTGGCGAAAGGTTTGGGCGGCAAATGGTCCTTTTCTCTCGAGAGAAGTGATTTTCAGTGTTGTGGAATCAAATCTATGTCTGATTACCCAGGCTGTGTTTGAGAAGAGTATTGTATGTCCATTGGACACTCCATGATTTAAAAGCCAATGGTGCAGTTTTTTTAGGCAGCTTTTTTCCAAATCTACTGGCTCATTAAGTCCGGCTCACTCTCGAAAAGTTGTTTAAGACCAATCAGGGTACTCTCTGCCCTATGCTTATGTATTATTTAACCGTCTGTTTATTAACTCTTTCTCATATTTAAATACAAATCATTGGATGCTTTTTACATTACATGGAATGGTGTAATACTATCCCCCAAGTTAAAACTGCCCACGCAAGAAAGACTAGATCAAATATTATTTTGAATCGTGGAGA
Organism: Oncorhynchus kisutch; assembly: GCF_002021735.2. NCBI lineage: Eukaryota > Metazoa > Chordata > Actinopteri > Salmoniformes > Salmonidae > Oncorhynchus > Oncorhynchus kisutch. The sequence continues at coordinate 27,163,629 of NC_034191.2, forward strand.
TGGCTGCCATTATATGCTTACAGGGAGGGAGGGGAGGAGAGGGAGAGGGAGAGGGAGAGAGAGAGAGAGAGAGAGAGAGAGGGAGAGAGGGAGAGAGAGGGAGAGAGAGGGAGAGAGAGGGAGAGAGAGAGAGAGAGAGAGAGAGAGAGGGGGGGGGGGGGTGGAGGGAGGAGACGGAGGAGAGGGAGAGAGAGAAGAATGAGAGGGGTATAACAGTGCACATAGAGGCCTCATTTTCCTCTTTCAATACAAGGTAATTGTCAAATCTTTGACAACAGAGCACTTGATTTTATTTTCTGCTGTTAAGTCACTGTCTGATTGAGGACTAGATGAACACACTTTGAGGGCACTTTGAGGTATTTCTGAAAATAATCACATTTTATTAAGGTCAGAGCAGTCTCATGTTGTCTTGATGGCTTTCAGCCCTGTCAAAACACAAATACATCCCTGTGTGCCTGTGTACACCAACCCACATAGAGAGAAATAGCTCCTGGGTCATCTTTCTATGAATACTGTATGAGGTAACAGCGTTTTTATGACTGTTTGTGTGCTTTGATCTTGGTGTGTTCAACTGGTTTTAATGAAAGCACCTGCCCAAAAACACATTGGGGGCGATTAAGAGTGAGCTTGTTATCTTTGCTTGCCACGTTTGCTTCTTTTTCAGCAGCAGAATGTCAATGCAGAAACAGACAGTGTAAAAGTGTTCCCTCTGCCAGCAGAACCGAGGCAGTCTGTAGTAATTAATACAGGGCTAGATGCAGTAGAAACTAGGTAACTTCTTCTGTAGTAATTAATACAGGGGTATTGTCATGTCTTTACTATCATTAAATGAAGACTTTTAGTTTTTATCAAAGATTCTCTGTAATTAGATTACGCGATCAAATTGATTAATCATTAATTCATTTCCTAAAATAACTTTTCAGATATTTTATCTGATCAATTAGTCTTCTAATTAATTCATTATTTACTTTACCTCACGTTAGTCTCATTCCAAACGTCTTAAATGGTTGGTTATCTGCACGAACCCAGTCTTCACTATGAGTCATCCATACATCAATTGTCTTAAATCATTTATTTATTACCAAGTAATTCACAGAAATGCATAAACAAAACAAGAAAGTAAATATGGTTACAAGAAATGATAGGAAATGTGCCCTAGTGGGCTAAACCGGCATCGCGGCTTGGTGGACAAAATGGGGAGTGGAGGTCATGCTGAGAAGTCACTACAGAGTTAATAATTATAACAATTGAAATGCTAATCCTTTGCACATGAACGCTCACTCATTCGGGAACAATTGCAATCAATATATATATTTACGCTCAGTGAGTCGTCTTGATCGCTGGTGAAAAGTTGTTTCTTTTTTAGAATTGTCCGTCTCTCTCCCTCTCTATAAGTGGATAGTTCAGAGTGACATTCATTCATTTTTGTTATAGAATGGATGTTTCAGCGGTTGTCGTTCTTCGCGTTCAATGATACCGAATTCCTAGCTGCAGACTAGTAATTAATATCAAAGACTTGTTCTTATTCTGTCGGTATCGATAGTCTAAGAGTTTAACCACGTGGTATGGTTAAAAGATTCAGCAATGGTCTGCAACCTTCGTCCTCTCCTAATGGAGAAAAACATGGTCTGGTGATAATTTCTCAAAGTTGGGTTTTATTCGGAATTGCAGAAAAGGGCTGTCCCAGGATGCCTGACCCTAACTGGGCTCAGGGGCGGTCCTCTGATTTAGTTCAAATCAAAAGGGAATTGGATTTTCCTTCATTAAACAGTCCAAAATCCTATTCACAATTTTACAATTTTACAAACATAAACAGCGTTATGGTAATGTGGCCACACCGTCTCCCATGAGCTTCCCCAAGTTGTAACAAACGGACCAGTTCGTAGCTGGATTCTTCACCGATCTTTTATAAATAAATTCACTCTCTTATACTGTGTGGCCATGAGGCAGGTCTTCTCCTCAGGAATTTACGACCTCTCTCTGACCACAGCAGCCTAGTTGAAGGAGGCAGGGAGAGGGGGATGGGGCTTGCTGTACCCAAAGAGGGCAATGTCATGACAGTATATACAGTAGAAACTAGGTAACTTCTGTAGTAATTAATACAGGGGTATATACAGTAGAAACTAGGTCACTTCTGTAGTAATTAATACAGGTAGATACAATAGATACAATGTTGCATCTTCTGTTGTGATTTAAACAAATGTTTTGAATATTCATGTCTCCATTCTGCATTAGGAGAAAACACATTAATGAGCAGGAAATTAATAAAAGAAGTGAATGAAAGTAGCCTAACAGATAAAACGGCATACTGATGTAATCATTGTCGACAGCAAGGAAATTGTTACCAGTCTGATGAAGAGTAATTAAATGAGTAATAGCATGGAGTGTACAGTATAATAAGGATTCACATAAGAATGAGGTCACACCATGCAGTCACAATATAAATCGAAATACTGTTACAGGTTGTGGTAAAATACTTTTGCAGAATTGATGGTTTGTTGATAATGTGTTTTCATGTCTGAAACCACTTCCAATAGTGAAAGGTACAGTCGCTCTTGACTAAAAGTATTTTTCTGACCCTTGCTACCAGAGGTGTCAAAGAAGACAATGGTAGATGAATGACACTATTTCCCTGTCAGCCACCTTTTGAATATATATTTAAAATAAACAATGTGGCAGTATTGATGCATATGTCCAGCACACACACAGGTAAGCTGCAAACCCAAATCAAGTTTCAGTGCGACAAACAAAATACGATTTTACCATCTTTAAAAGATAATGCCAGAGTTTGCTACTGGTGTGGAGTCCATAGAAGGGCTTCAGGAGGTTAATGACACCAAAGAGAATTCATCCTCTTGACAAGATACCCACATAATGGATTTCCTAATGGAAAATCACTGTGTATATGTACACGTACACTGGGACAGTCTGCCCGAAAACACATAGAGCTTTTGCGGCACCAGTGCAACAATATTTTGCTGCAGGAGACAGTGATTAATATGTAATTAAACATTCTGGTTCTTTAGACAGTTGCACTAGTTCCGGTGTGTAATTATAGAAGTATCTGCCAAACACATTGCTATTGTCCTAACCACACTGAATCCACAGTAGTAAAACATTAACTGTGCAGTCTTCAAGCTACAGTGATGTTAATACTATCTCAGGGGCCCCTGCCAATAGCTACACAGCCCATCAACCAATCACAGGCCTCACTGTTTGATCTCATGTGACTATGACAGCATTCATTCAAGGAGTATGAGATCAAAGAGGCCCTCTTCCTCCCCTCCCCTTCCCCCTAACTTCCAGTCTCAACTTTCATCAGATCCTCACCACCACTACTTCACAAGCTTTCTAACACACAGGGTAAATCACCAGGGTCTAACAGCATTCCTACAGCGCAATGTGAGCAAAATTGTTAGCTTGCTTCAACAGCTGCAATTGATACATTTGCATTTGAGTTAGTCAATGACTGGATGTTTTGAGAGTTTTAAAACCAATTGGCAGAAAGACGTCTCCCTCATAGATGATCTAGATACTTTTTCTAACCTCTCTGGATTACATGATGAGTGTACTATATTACCTATTGGATCACTAAATATACAACTTTTACATCACCGTGTAGTTCACCAATTAAATGTTCTGACTGTGAGGACATACTCAGTATACATATCCCGAAAGAAAGAAATTCTCACTCCAATAGATTTTTATAGAAAGTTAGCAAAAATAGATTAGATCTTGCTACCATGGAAAGGAAAATACCTGTCTATGTGGAAATATCACCCTGATTAACTCTTTAGTTATATCACAGTATACTTATTTGTTTATGGTTTTGCCTACACCTAGTGACCTGCTTTTTAAATTATATGAGCAAAAATAATTTCATTTGATTTGGAATGGCAAGCCAGACATAATTAAAAAGGGCCTATTGATGTAATGAATATGAATTCAGAGGGAAGAAATGATTAAATATTAAAGCATTAGACCTCTCACTAAAGGCGTCAGTCATACAAAAGTTATACTTCAATCCAAACTGGTTCTCTAGCAAATTAGTAAGAATGTCTCACACCATGTTCAAGAATGGTCTTTTTTCCTTCATTCAGATTACAACCTCTCACTAAATTATTTGAAAAAGAAATATTCTCCAAAAATATCGCTATTTTTTTTAAACAAGCCATAGAGATTTGGTTGCCATTTCAGTTATATCCACCAGAAAAGACAGAACAAATATTAAAGCTAATATTGTGGTTCAACTCAAATATACTAATTGATAAAAAAAAAAATGTATATCGATAAAATGTTTAAAAATTTTATAATCTTGGTCAATTATATCATAAATAGGAGTGGTATTGCATGTGAGTTTTTGGTCACAGGTCAAGGATGGCTGAAGAATTGCAACATTTACCTGGAGCTAACTCGGCAGGTTTCACTACTGGGTGATCTGAAAAGTCATAGTCAATCAATCAATAATATAATAATACTTAAAGCAAAAAATAATCTAATTTGTAGAAACTGAGAAAATAAAGATTCAGAACTTTTGTGTAAAATCACAGCACGGTTGAAAAATATATGGCAAATAGAAATCCAATATGGATGGTGTTCTAAGAGAAAGATGGGAGGGGTTGAATGGAGCTGAAGGGTGGGACAAATAACAACTAGATCATTTATGTAAGATATGGGGAATATGTACAGTGGGGCAAAAAAGTATTTAGTCAGCCACCAATTGTGCAAGTTCTCCCACTTAAGAAGATGAGAGAGGCCTGTAATTGTCATCATAGGTACACTTCAACTATGACAGACAAAATGAGAAAAAAATCCAGAAAATCACATTGTAGGATTTTTAATGAATTTATTTGCAAATTATGGTGGAAAATAAGTATTTGGTCAATAAAAAATGTTTATCTCAATACTTTGTTATATACCCTTTGTTGGCAATGACAGAGGTCAAACGTTTTCTGTAAGTCTTCACAAGGTTTTCACACACTGTTGCTGGTATTTTGGCCCATTCCTCCATGCAGATCTCCTGTAGAGCAGTGATGTTTTGGGGCTGTTGCTGGGAACACGGACTTTCAACTCCCTCCAAAGATTTTCTATGGGGTTGAGATCTGGAGACTGGCTAGGCCACTCCAGGACCTTGAAATGCTTCTTACGAAGCCACTCCTTCGTTGCCCGGGCGGTGTGTTTGGGATGATTGTCATGCTGAAAGACCCAGCCACATTTCATCTTCAATGCCCTTGCTGATGGAAGGAGGTTTTCACTCAAAATCTCACGATACATGGCCCCATTCATTCTTTCCTTTACACGGATCAGTCGTCCTGGTCCCTTTGCAGAAAAACAGCCCCAAAGCATGATGTTTCAACCCCCATGCTTCACAGTAGGTATGGTGTTCTTTGGATGCAACTCAGCATTCCTTGTCCTCCAAACACGACGAGTTGAGTTTTTACCAAAAAGTTATATTTTGGTTTCATCTGACCATATGACATTCTCCCAATCTTCTTCTGGATCATCCAAATGCTCTCTAGCAAACTTCAGACGGGCCTGGACATGTACTGGCTTAAGCAGGGGGACACGTCTGGCACTTCAGGATTTGAGTCCCTGGCGGCGTAGTGTGTTACTGATGGTAGGCTTTGTTACTTTGGTCCCAGCTCTCTGGTGAGATCTTGCGTGGAGCCCCAGATCGAGGGAGATTAGTGGTCTTGTATGTCTTCCATTTCCTAATAATTACTCCCACAGTTGATTTCTTCAAACCAAGCTGCTTACCTATTGCAGATTCAGTCTTCCCAGCCTGGTGCAGGTCTACAATTTTGTTTCTGGTGTCCTTTGACAGCTCTTTGGTCTTGGCCATAGTGGAGTTTGGAGTGTGACTGTTTGAGGTTGTGGACAGGTGTCTTTTATACTGATAACAAGTTCAAACAGGTGCCATTGATACAGGTAACGAGTAGAGGACAGAGGAGCCTCTTAAACTTGCAAATAAATTCATAAAAAATCCTACAATGTGATTTTCTGGATTTGTTTTTCTCATTTTGTCTGTCATAGTTGTGGGGAACCTATGATGAAAATTACAGGCCTCTCTCATCTTTTTAAGTGGGAGAACTTGCACAATTGGTGGCTGACTAAATACTTTTTAGTAATATATTTGAGATTCTTCAAAGTAAGAGAAAAAAGAAGGAAACCCGCACACTGCTCTTGATACTATCACTGCTCTTTAATAAGCTTTACATATCATCCTCACGGCGTTCGTCAGGGCTTCTTCGAAGTAGCCACCCTTTGCCTTGATGACAGTTTGCACAATCTTGGCATTCTCTCAACCAGTTTCACCTAGAATGCTTTTCCAAAGGTCTTGAAATAGTTCCCACATATGCTGAGCACTTGTAGGCTGTTTTTCCATGTGGGCCAACTCATCCCAATCCATCTCATTTGGGTTGAGATAGGGTAATTGTGGAGGCCAGGTCATCTGATGCAGCACTCCACTCTCCTTCTTGGTCAAATGGCCCTTACACAGCCTGGAGGTGTTTTGGGTCATTGTCCTGTTGAAAAAACAATGATAGTCCCACTAAGCGCAAACCAGACGGGATGGCGTATCACTGCAGAATGCTGTGGTAGCCATGCTGGTTTAGTAAATTCTAAATAATTCACTGACACCAGCAAAGCACCCACACACCATCACATCTCCTCCTCCATGCTTCACGGTGGGAACCACATATGCAGAGATCATTGGTTCACCTACTCTGCGTCTCACAAAGACACGCCAGTTGGAATCAAAATTCTCCAATTTGGACTCATCAGACCAAATGACAGATTTCCACCGGTCTAATGTCCATTGCTCGTGGTTCTTGGCCCAATCAAGTCTCTTATTATTGGTGTCCTTTAGTAGTAGTTTCTTTTCAGAAATTTGACCACGAAGGCCTGATTCACACAGTCTCCTCCGAACAGTTGATGTGGAGATGTCTGTTGCCCAATTATTTGGGCTGCAATCTGAGGTGCAGTTAACTCTAATGAACTTATTCTCTGCAGCAGAGGTAATCTCACTTTGCTTATTTGAGCTGTTCTTGCCATAATATGGACTTGGTCTTTTACCAAATAGAGTTATCTTCTGTGTACCACCCCTACCTTTATTCTGACACAACTGATTGGCTCAAATGCATTAAGAAGGAAAGAAATTCCACAAATTAACTTTTAACAAGGCACACCTGTCATTGAGATACATTCCAGGTGACTGCCTCATGAAGCTGGTTGAGAGAATGCCAAGAGTGTGCAAAGCTGTCATCAAGGCAAAGGGTGGCTACTTTGAAGAATCTCAAATATAAAATATATTTTGATTTGTTTAACACCCTTTTGGTTACAACATGAATCCATATGAGTTATTTCATAGAATAATAGTGAAGACATCAAAACTAAGTTGTTTTACAAGTCAAACAACTTTCAATTTCAACATCTTAACAGTAAACATCCACATGCCCAACAGGTGTAGGTTACATTTGCAAAACCATGCACAACAAGGTATTAATGTATTACTGTAGATCGGGTTTATATTTTTATCATGATCAAGTTAAAATAACTCACTAAATATATTATTTATTTATAGCAGAGTGTTGCCCCAAAATATGGCTTACAATATAAAGCAACAAAGCAAGACTCTGTTATATTTTTAAATGGCCTGTTTAACCTTTTATTCTCAACCAACTTAGACACTGTGCTCTATCTAATTAACATTTACCCCTGAGAAACAGTAAACCAATTGAATTAATGCTGCTTACTTGATTAACCAGTTATGACAGGGTTATTACTATTATCTGCTGGCTAAAGTCCAATCTACAGCTATAAACCAGTAGGAAAATGAAGACATGACAAAACAAGTTAGTTTAGTTGTTGGGATCATCTAAATTGGCATATAGAGTAAATCATGTGATGTTGTACTGCCACAGGTATACAGCTGTTTCTGCAACCTCACCGCTTTATCTAATTAGCATCACATGATTAGTACATGTAGCCTACATGTGATTGGCATTTGTGAAGCATCATTTAATGTAACATTTACTTGGACAAAATTTGCTGTCCAATTAAAATATTTAATGACATGACAAATTTCCCTGTAGTGATGAATAAATTGTGTCATAGTGAAATGTCCTATTGACCAAAAAATAGTATAACCTCGAAGTATTCCCATATTTTGAATAGAGACTGGATTCAGCAGGATAGCCAAGAGTTTGTTTATTGAAAGCCTATTGGGTAGACTCCCAATTTTGGAGGGTAAATTTGATTCATATATCGGAATTCAATTAGCGTATCTAAATTGCATATGTTTGTGTCCAATGCGGTGGCAGGTGTCTACTTTGATTGGACACAATGCACAAAACAAAATGTATTTTCTGGCATTTGCTGAGCATAAATGTATTTGTAAATTCAAACGTGGGTGCCAAAACTGCAGTACTTGTACCCTGATTGGACAATTACCAGCGTGATATGGAAGCATTCCCTCTCTCTAAGGGTCCCGGGGGAGTTGCAATGGGGTTGCCACATTTTTTTACAAATTATAATAATTAAGAGTACAGATTATTGCATTGGACAATATACAAACATTTTGTAGATAGATCATTTGAAAAATGAAATTGTATTGAGTAAATGTATTTGTTTCTTAAATTATTTTGATTAGAGAGGAAAATGCAATGAATTGAAGGTTACTTGTTGATGTAAAAATCTACATTAACTGATTTTAAGGTTGTGTCATTTGGGGTGGGGTTGGAGTCGTGAAAAATTCTTGGAGAAAAAGTGGGGTCCCCAAAAACGATGGCGGATATTAAATTGTCTACCCGTTGAAAATGTTTGAATGCCACTGGTTTAGGGGATGTCTGTGTGGCATGCCATACACTGAAACTTCTTAGGGCTAGGCGTCCCGCTAGCGGGACAACTTCCGGTGAAACTGGAGGGCACGCAATTCAAATAATCATAAACATTTAGGTAAATATAAGTGTCTTATATCAGTTGAAAGCTTAAATTCTTGTTAATCTAACTGCACTGTCCAATTTACAGTAGCTATTACAGCGAAAGTATGCCATGTGATTGTTTGTGGATGGCTGCCCACATCAAAATCATTTCCACCGGCACAGGTTTCATAAATTCACAAATAGCGACTAAATATTGCCTTACTTTTTGAAAATCTTCCTCTGTTTTGTCATCCAATGGATCCCAGCTATAAAATGTAGTTGTTTTGTTAGATAAAATGATTCTTTATATCCCAAAAAGTCTGCTTTTTGGCGCCATCGATTTGAGTAATCCACTTGTTCAACATGCAGAGAAAGGAATCCGAAAATATACCCCTAAACATTGTTTCAACAAGTCAAAATATGTTTCTATTTACTCCTCATACTATAATATTTCTTACGGAAAGAAGTATGTTTAATAGGAAACCGATTTTAGCAGGTGCGTCCTTTCATCATGGCGCGCACAAACATGAATTTCCAAGACTGTGTCCCTGTACTAAAACTGATATTTCTTATTAGTTTTGTAAGTTACAAGCCTGCAACCTTAACTTTTTATGGCTGCAGGGGCAGTATTGAGTAGCTTGGCTGAAAGGTGCCCATATCAAACGGCCTGCTCCTCAGTCATAGTTGCTAATATTTGCATATTAATATTAGTATTGGATAGAAAACACTCTGGCGTTTCTAAAACTGTTTGAATGATGTCTGTGAGTATAACAGAACTCATATTGGCAGGCAAAATCCTGAGTTGAAATCGAAACAGGAAGTCAGAAATCTGAGCTTGTATGTGTTCACCAGTCCCCAATGAAATCCCCTTGAGATATGAATGATTTTGCACTGCTTAGGGGTTCCACTAGATGTCAACCATCAATAGAAATTATAATGAGCCTTCTATGTTGTTGTGGGAGTGAATGAGAGCAGAATATATCAGATGTCCATCAAGCAGCCATTTTGTGATCGCACTTTTTCCTCATGGTAGTCACTTGCGTTCCATGGCTCACGAAGACAAGAAGGAATACTCCGGTTGGAACTTTATTGAAGCTATATGTTAAAAACATCCTAATGATTGATTCTGTACTTAGTTTGAAATGTTTCTTTGACCGGTAATATCAAGTTTTTGTCCGTTATAACGCTGACCAGAATTAGCGTTTGGATATGTATACCAAACGCGCTAACAAAAGAAGGTATTTGGACATAAATAACAGACATTTTCGAACAAAACAAACATTTATTGTGGACCTGGGATTCCTGGAGTGCTTTCTGATGTAGATCATCAAAGGTAAGGGAATATTTATCATGTAATTTTGCTAAAAAATGGCTGTGCTTATTGTGGTTTGGTGGAGACATAACAGAATCGTTTGTAGTGCTTTCGCCGAAAAGCCTATTTGAAATCGGACACTTTGGTGGGATTAACAACGAGAATAGCTTTAAATGATAAGACACATTTATGTTTTAGGAATTGTAATTGAGGTTTCTGTGGTTTGAATTTTGGCGCCCTCTATTTTCACTGGTAGTTGTCATATCAATCCCAGTATCGGGATTGCAGCCATAAAAGGTTAAACATAGACTGCTGACACCCTGTGGAAACCATAGGAATTGCATCCTGGGAGCTCATTTTCAGAATGCTCTTATACTTCCCATTGTAAGAGGATGGTCTCTCTCTCAAAAAAATTCCTGTTCGTTTTTCTTTGGATTTTGTGTTATATTCTCCTACATTATTTCTACATTTTCTACAAACTTCAAAGTGTATTCTTTCCAATGGTACAAACTGCATATGCATATCCTGGCTTCAGGGCCTGAGCAACAGGCAGTTTACTTTGGACACGTCATTCAGGCGGAAATCGAGAAAAAAAGGGGCCTAGCCCTAATTAGCAGTCTTAGTGCTCTTCCTGAATAGTAAGATGTATGATCAGTAAGCAGCCTGACCCAGAGGCCATGATGACCAGCCCCAGTGTGAGGTGACGCATAAACACCAAACAGATAAAAACAAGACCTGACATCTAATACACTATTCATGAGATATTGACAGCAGTGAACAGCCGTTTGTGCAGTGGTGGAAAAAGTACCCAATTGTCATACTTGAAAATGGCGCTGGAGTAAAAATGGCGCCGGAGGAGACGGCTGCCTTTTTTAAGGGCTTCTAACCAATTGTGTTTTGTGTTTTTTTCGCATTGTTTGTAACTTATTTTGTACATAATGTTGCTGCTACTGTCTTTTATGACCGAAAAGAGCTTCTGGATATCAGAACAGCAATTACTCACCTCGTACTGGACAAAGATTTTTTTCTGTAACCAGTCCGACGCGAAGGATTTACTTTTGACTGGGCCAAAATCCCTGTCATTCGCATGAAGGGAAGATGCTGATACAGGGGATACAGGCCCGGGTGCCTTGTGAGAATTCGTCGGCGAGTGGGTAACCCACCTCTACCATCCATCCTATTGGCCAACGTGGTATCATTGAAGAATAAACTGGATGAGCTCCGTTCAAGACAATCCTACCAACGGGACATTAAAAACTGTAATTGTTATGTTTCACAGAGTCCTGGCTGAACGACGACATGGATAATATACAGTTGGCTGGTTTTTCCGTGCATCGGCAAGACAGAACAGCTGCCTCCGGAAATACAAGGGGTGGTCGGTCTGTGTCTATTTGTCAATAACAGCTGATGCGCAAAATCAAATATGAAGGGAGTCTCAAGGTTTTGCTCGCCTGAGGTATAGTATCTCATGATCAACTGTAGACCACACTATTTACCAAGAGTTTTCATCTATATTTATCGTAGCTGTAAATGTATCACCACAAACTGATGCTGGTACTAAGAACGCACTCAACGAGCTGTATAAAGCCATAAGCGAACAAGAAAATACTCATCCAGGGGCGACGCTTCTAATGGCCGGTGACTTTAACGCAGCGAGACTTATCTGTCTAACCTCATTTCTATCATCATGTTACATGTGCAAGAAGAGGAAAACAACGCTAGATCACCTTTACTCCACACAGAGACTGGTATAAATCTCTCCCTCAATTCGAAAAATCTGACCATAATTCTATCCTCCTGATTCCTACTTACAAGCAAAAACTAAAGCAGGAAGTACCAGTGTCTTGCTCAAAACGGAAGTGGTCAGATGTCGAAGATGGTAAGCTACAGGACTGTTTTGCTAGCACAGACTGGAAAATGTTCTGGGACTCATCCAATGGCATTGAGGAGTATACCACATCAGTCCTTAATAAGTACATAGATGACGTTGTCCACACAGTGACCATACAGACGTACAGCGCCTTCGGAAAGTATTCAGACCCCTTGACTTTTTCCACATTTTGTTGTTACAACCTTATTCTAAAATGGATTAAATAAATAAAAACACACAATACCCCATGATGATAAAGCGAAAACAGGTTTTAATAAATTTTAGCAAATTTACTTAAACAAAAATACCTTAAGTATTCAGACCCTTTGCCATGAGACTCGATATTGAGCTCAGGTGAATCCTGTTTCCATTGATCATCCTTGATGTTTCTACAACTTGATTGAAGTCCACCTGTGGTAAATTCAATTGATTGGACGTGATTTGGAAAACACACACCTGCCCTGTGCAACTGGGTACTGGACTTCCTGACGGGCCGCCCCCAGGTGGTGAGGGTAGGCAACAACATCTCCACCCCTCTGATCCTCAACACTGGGGCCCCACAAGGGTGCGTTCTGAGCCCTCTCCTGTACTCCCTGTTTACCCACGACTGCGTGGCCACGCACGCCTCCAACTCAATCATCAAGTTTGCGGACGACACAACAGTGGTAGGCTTGATTACCAACAACGACGAGACGGCCTACAGGGAGGAGGTGAGGGCCCTCGGAGAGTGGTGTCAGGAAAATAACCTCACACTCAACGTCAACAAAACTAAGGAGATGATTGTGGACTTCAGGAAACAGCAGAGGGAACACCCCCCTATCCACATCGATGGAACAGTAGTGGAGAGGGTAGCAAGTTTTAAGTTCCTTGGCTTACACATCACAGACAAACTGAATTGGTCCACTCACACAGACAGCATCGTGAAGAAGGCGCAGCAGCGCCTCTTCAACCTCAGGAGGCTGAAGAAATTCGGCTTGTCACCAAAAGCACTCACAAACTTCTACAGATGCACAATCGAGAGCATCCTGGCGGGGTGTATCACCGCCTGGTATGGCAACTGCACCGCCCTCAACCGTAAGGCTATCCAGAGGGTAGTGAGGTCTGCACAACGCATCACCGGGGGCAAACTACCTGCCCTCCAGGACACCTACACCACCCGATGCTACAGGAAGGCCATAAAGATCATCAAGGACATCAACCACCCGAGCCACTGCCTGTTCACCCCGCTGTCATCCAGAAGGCGAGGTCAGTACAGGTGCATCAAAGCTGGGACCGAGAGACTGAAAAACAGCTTCTATCTCAAGGCCATCAGACTGTTAAACAGCCACCACTAACATTGAGTGGCTGCTGCCAACACACTGTCAATGACACTGACTCAACTCTAGCCACTTTAATAATGGGAATTGATGGGAAATTATGTAAATATATCACTAGCCACTTTAAACAATGCTACCTTATATAATGTTACTTACCCTACATTATTCATCTCATATGCATATGTATATACTGTACTCTATATCATCGACTGCATCCTTATGTAATACATGTATCACTAGCCACTTTAACTATGCCACTTTGTTTACATACTCATCTCATATGTTATACTGTACTCTATATCATCTACTGTATCTTGCCTATGCTGCTTTGTACCATCACTCATTCATATATCCTTATGTACATATTCCTTATCCCCTTACACTGTGTATAAGACAGTAGTTTTTTTGGAATTGTTAGTTAGATTACTTGTTGGTTATTACTGCATTGTCAGAACTAGAAGCACAAGCATTTCGCTACACTCGCATTAACATCTGCTAACCATGTGTATGTGACAAATAAAATTTGATTTGATTTGACATGACAGCCTGCTTGGAGTTTGCTAAAAGGCATCTAAATCTCTGAATGTTCTTGAGTGGTCCAGTCAGAGCCCGGACTTGAACCCAATCAAACATTTCTGGAGAGACCTGAAAATAGCTGTGCAGCAACGCTCCCCATCCAACCTGACAGAACTTTTGAGGATCTGCAGAGACGAAGCTTATAGCGTCCTACCCAAGAAGACTCGAGACTATAATTTCTGCCAAAGGTGCTTCAATAAAGTACTGAGTTAAGGGTCTGAATACTTATGTAAATGTTATATTTCAGATGTTTTAATAAATTAGCAAAAATATCTAAAGTTTTTGCCTTGTCATTATGGGGTATTGTGTGTAGATTGAGGGGGGGAAACGATTTAATCAATTTTAGAATAAGGCTGTAAAAACGTCAAGGGGTCTGAATACTTCCCAAAGGCACTGTACATACCCCAACCAGAAGCTATGGATTACAGGCAACATCCGCACTGAGCTAATGAGTAGAGCTGCCACTTTCAATGAGCTTATTAGAAATCCAGCTATGCCCTCAGCCAAACCATCAAACAGGCAAAGCATAAATACAGGACTAAATGGAATCCTACTACACCGGCTCCAACGCTCGTCAGATGTGGCAGGGCTTGCGAACTATTATGGACTACAATGGGAAGCCCAGCCGTGATCTGCCCAGTGACACGAATCTATCAGATGAGCTAAATGACTTCTATGCACGCATCGAGGCAAGCAACGCTGAAGCATGCATGAGCGCACCAGCCCAATGTGGCCATTGGGTGGCCAATGTGAGTAAGACCTTTAAAACAGGTCAACATTCACAAGGCAGCAGGGCCAGATGGATTGCCAGGACATGACCTCTGAGCATGAGCTAACCAACTGGCAAGTGTCTTCACTGACATTTTCAACATGTCCCTGGCCGAGTCTTTAATAACTACATGTTTCAAGCAGACCACCATAGTCCCTGTGCCAAAGAACACTAAGGCAACCTGCCTAAATGACTATCAACCCATAGCACTCATGTCTGTAACCATAGAGTGCTTTGAAAGGCTGGTAATGGCTCACAACACCATCATCCCAGAAACCCTAGACCCACCCGATTTGCATACCGCCCCAACAGATCCACAGATGACGCAATCTCTATTGCACTCAACACTGCCCTTTCCCACCTGGACAAAAGGAACACCTACGTGAGAATGTTGTTCATTATCTACAGCTCAGCGTTCAACACCATAGTGCCCTCCAAGCTCATCACTAAGCTAAGGACCCTGGGACGGAACACCTTCCTCTACAACTGGAACCAAGACTTCCTGACGGGACGCCCCCAGGTGGTAAGGGTAGGCAACAACAAATCTGCCACGCTGATCCTCAACACGGGGTCCCCACAGGGGTGCGTGCTTAGTCCCCTCCTGTACTCCCTGTTCACCCATGGCTGAGTGGCCAAGCAAGACTCCAACACCATCATTAAGTTTGCAGACGACACAACGGTGGTAGACCTGATCACCGATAACAATGAGACAGCCTATAGGGAGGAGGTCAGAGACCTGGAAGTGTGGTGCCAGTACAACAACCTCTCCCGCAACGTGATCAAGACAAAGGAGATGATTGTGGACTATAGGAAAAGGAGGGCCAAGCACGACCCCATTCTCATCGACGGGGCTGTAGTAGAGCAGGTTGAGAGCTTCAAGTTCCTTGGTGTCCACATCACCAACACACTATCATGGTCCAAACACACCAAGACAGTCATGAAGAGGGCACGACAAAGCCTATTCCCCCTCAGGAGACTGAAAAGATTTGGCATGGGTCCTCAGATTTTCAAAAAGTTATAAACCTGCACCATCGAGAGCATGGTTACATCATCGCCTGGTATGGCAACTGCTCTGCCACTGACCGCAAGGTGCTCCAGAGGGTAGTGCATACGGCCCAATACATCACTGCGGCCAAGCTTCCTGCCATCCAGGACCTCTATACCAGGCGGTGTCAGAGGAAGGCCCTAAACATTGTCAAAGACTCCAGCCACCCTAGTCATAGACTGTTCTGTCTGCTACGACACGGCAAGCGGTACCGGAGCGCCAAGTCTTGGTCCAAGAGGCTTCTTAACAGCTTCTACCCCCAAGCCATAAGACTGCTGAACAGCTAATCAAATGGCAACCCAGACTTTTGCAAAAAAAACATATGCTGCTGCTACTCGCTGTTTATTATCTATGCATAGTTAGCTACCTACATGTACGTATTATCTCGACTAACTTGTATCCCCGCACATTGACTCGGTACCGGTACCCCCTGTATACAGTCTAGTTATTGTTATTTTGTTGTTGCACTTTTCTTTTTTATATTTGTTAATTTCATAAATATTTTTCTTTAAATTGTTTAAGGGCTTGTAAGTAAGCATTTCACGGTAAGGCTACACCTGTTGTATTCAGCACATCTGACAAATACAATTTGATTAGGTTAAAAGTAAGGATACCTTCATAGAAAATTACTAAGTCACCCAGTAAAATATTACTTGAGTAAAAGTATTTGGTTTTAAATATACATAAGTATCATATTATATACATATATACACCATTATTTATTGCTTACATTACCAGACATAGCCACAGATCAGGATTACCCTGTGGGAACCCTAATGGAATATACATAATTTCATATTCCTTATATTAACTAAACCAGACGACATCATTTCCATTTTTTACATTTTATTCACGGATAGACAAGAGCACACAACACATTTACAAATGAAGCGTGTGTTAAGTAAGTCCGCCGATCAGAGGCAGTAGGAATGACCAGGAATGTTCTGTTGATAACTACGTGAGTTGGACCATTTTCCTGTCCTGCTAATCATTCGAAATGTACTTTTGGGTGTCAGGGAAAACATATGGAGTAAAAAATGTATTTTCTTTAGGAATGCAGTGAAGTAAAAGATGTCAAATATACAGTGTCTTGCGAAAGTATTCGGCCCCCTTGAACTTTGCGACCTTTTGCCACATTTCAGGCTTCAAACATAAAGATATAAAACTGTATTTTTTTGTGAAGAATCAACAACAAGTGGGACACAATCATGAAGTGGAACGACATTTATTGGATATTTCAAACTTTTTTAACAAATCAAAAACTGAAAAATTGGGCGTGCAAAATTATTCAGCCCCCTTAAGTTAATACTTTGTAGCGCCACCTTTTGCTGCGATTACAGCTGTAAGTCGCTTGGGGTATGTCTCTATCAGTTTTGCACATCGAGAGACTGAAATGTTTTCCCATTCCTCCTTGCAAAACAGCTCGAGCTCAGTGAGGTTGGATGGAGAGCATTTGTGAACAGCAGTTTTCAGTTCTTTCCACAGATTCTCGATTGGATTCAGGTCTGGACTTTGACTTGGCCATTCTAACACCTGGATATGTTTTATTTTTGAACCATTCCATTGTAGATTTTGCTTTATGTTTTGGATCATTGTCTTGTTGGAAGACATATCTCCGTCCCAGTCTCAGGTCTTTTGCAGACTCCATCAGGTTTTCTTCCAGAATGGTCCTGTATTTGGCTCCATCCATCTTCCCATCAATTTTAACCATCTTCCCTGTCCCTGCTGAAGAAAAGCAGGCCCAAACCATGATGCTGCCACCACCATGTTTGGCAGTGGGGATGGTGTGTTCAGGGTGATGAGCTGTTGCTTTTACGCCAAACATAACGTTTTGCATTGTTGCCAAAAAGTTCAATTTTGGTTTCATCTGACCAGAGCACCTGGGAGACACCTGGTGTGTCTCCCAGGTGGCTTGTGGCAAACTTTAAACAACACTTTTTATGGATATCTTTAAGAAATGGCTTTCTTCTTGCCACTCTTCCATAAAGGCCAGATTTGTGCAATATACAACTGATTGTTGTCCTATGGACAGAGTCTCCCACCTCAGCTGTAGATCTCTGCAGTTCATCCAGAGTGATCATGGGCCTCTTGGCTGCATCTCTGATCAGTCTTCTCCTTGTATGAGCTGAAAATTTTGAGGGACGGCCAGGTCTTGGTAGATTTGCAGTGGTCTGATACTCCTTCCATTTCAATATTATCGCTTGCACAGTGCTCCTTGGGATGTTTAAAGCTTGGGAAATCTTTTTGTATCCAAATCCGGCTTTAAACTTCTTCACAACAGTATCTCGGACCTGCTTGGTGTGTTCCTTGTTCTTCAAGATGCTCTCTGCGCTTTTAACGGACCTCTGAGACTATCACAGTGCAGGTGCATTTATACGGAGACTTGATTACACACAGGTGGATTGTATTTATCATCATTAGTCATTTAGGTCAACATTGGATGATTCAGAGATTCTCACTGAACCTCTGGAGAGAGTTTGCTGCACTGAAAGTAAAGGGGCTGAATAATTTTGCACGCCCAATTTTTCAGTTTTCGATTTGTTAAAAAAGTTTGAAATATCCAATAAATGTCGTTCCACTTCATGATTGTGTCCCACTTGTTGTTGATTCTTCACAAAAAAATACAGTTTTATATCTTTATGTTTGAAGCCTGAAATGTGGCAAAAGGTCGCAAAGTTCAAGGGGGCCGAATACTTTCGCAAGGCACTGTAAATAGTGAAGTAAAGTACAGATACCCGAAAAAACAACTTAAGTAGAACTTTAAAGTATTTTTACTTAACTACTTTACACCACTGCGCTTGTGTGTGAGCCCTAGTGAACTGTGAGAAGACTAACATCATCCCTGTAAATGTTACATCGTGTTTGTATGCAACTGAAGAACATCATAGGTTGTAGTCTCCAAATACTTGTGAAAACAATGTTGTAAATTACAGTACCCGTGGCCATATAACAATGGCATGGACACTGGAGAATAATTGTTTTCTATTAGCATATCTATACAGTACAGAACACTAGCGGCCAAATACTGGTTCAGTATAATAACTTTACAAGGGAGAATTATGCAAATGAACATGCACTCATGTATTTGTGATGCAACAGTAAGAACATAATAAAGAAAGCCACTACTTAATGTACTAGCCTAGCTCTATTGTTGTTTTTTTAAACCTTTTATTTAACTATTTTGTTCAGAGCAGATGCCCCAGTGGTTCGCAAACAACACATTCAGACACCTCAGAATAGAATAACCATCCTGAAGGCCTTGTTTGATAGTTACTAGGAGTTCTCTTTGCGTAGAAAACACAGTGATGGCAACCAACAATGTTTTTTTACCAACACAAGTCGTATCAGACAATGGGGTGCTCTTCTCAAACTGTAGGAAAGACAAGGCACCATTATTTATTGCTTACATTACCAGACATAGCCACAGATCAGGATTACCCTGTGGGAACCCTAATGGAAATTAAACCTTGAGAATAGCTCAGATAGTAGGGTTCCCTATTAGGCAGATGGTGCAAATTGTACACTTTTTGTTCTCTCTGAAGACGTCAATTATGGGAGATAATAGAGCCATTATTTGTGTTGTGGTGTGAAGGCAACAACAAACTGATAGTCCTCCTTATGTGAATTGAATGGTAGAACACTGTTGTCTTCACCTTCAGTATTTCATACCTTGCACAAATATGTGTTTATTTTAATGCTCCAACCGTTGTATCTTTTCCGTGGATTGTTTTCAACCAAGTACTGTAGATATCAGCTTGGTGGGACAACAGAAAAATTGTCAGAAGCTGTAAAATACGAACAACCAAACTAAAACACGAACTGGGATCGGTTCTTTAGAATCAACAAAAATGGTCCAAGTTTGACTTTCAGAGGTCTTACTATTCCCGCCCTGCTCTTTCACTTATTCTGGGGTGTCATATAAACCTCAACCTTTAGAAAATGTCAAAAGTGTCCTGCAGGCCACTGAAAATAAGAATTCAGTGGCCATGGTTGCAGCTGTAGCCTACCAAACACATGCAGCAGAATATGCAGCAGACCCTGCTGGTCTTCTATAAACATTTGAACATCTTGGCCATGTTCTGTTATAATCTCCACCCGGCACAGCCAGAAGAAGACTGGCCACCCCTCATAGCCTGGTTCCTCTCTAGGTTTCTTCCTAGGTTCCGGCCTTTCTAGGGAGTTTTTCCTAAACACCGTGCTTTGCTGTTGTACTAGTGTTGTAATTCAACATCTAGTCAATTTTAAATGATGCCATGGTTCCAAAGATGTCAGCCCATTACAAACCACAGTACCATGTCTCCTTGAATGTCTCTATTCAAAAAGTTCCTCATCGCTGAGACTTTGGTGCCTCCTCAATGCTGTTTCCTAAGGTGTCATGATTCACAATCAACTGCAAACAGAAATTTGTCAGCCCAGGGCTGTGGTTGTTCGAGCCACACAGTATTTTGCAGCCTTTGTGATAATGTCACTGTATGAGGTCTTTGAGATCCCTCTATGCTGCTGTCCTGTCATCACTCACACCCGAAGGCATGTTGCTGCCTCAATGTATGATTGTTGGTCACATTTGAAAGCAGGAAACAAAAGCAGCAGAGAAAGGAGGATGGTTTGTGGTACAACTAGTGTGTAATGACCCGCAGAACATCATAACTGACTTTTTTTATCCCCTTGGCTTTCCTCCCTGGACTGTGGTAATGGTGTATGGGTGTATGGGCCATGGCTTATCTAGTCTGAGATCTAGGAGCAGGTCACTGCGGCAGGGGTTACAGATACCAGTGAATCTAGCTTCACTAACCCAGCTACGGTGGGGGTAAACGGGGGAGAACGAATGTCCCCTCTCATTGAAGTTCAAGGACAACCGCGGTACTGCAGGCGTTGTTTTCAGAAAACAGGATCCCCATTATAGTGAAGGGGAAAGTGTCAATCTTTGTGTAAATAAATACATATTTCGAAGACAATTATGGTTCCAATAATTGCTTCTATTACACAAGATGTACTGTATGTCCTTGAAATGATGTTAGTAGCCAATGGCAGCCTGCAGTACCTGCTCGGCCTTCAACTCGATATACTTAGAGGAGGCAGCACTGAGCTAGCCTGCAACGTCACTTCCTGGAATAGCTCGAACTGTGCACGTTTTAGTTTCAGACTTCAAATTCCGAGTTGGATGACCGTTCAAAACTATTTTTCCCAGTTGGAGCTTGTTATTCCCCGAGTTCCCAGTTAACTTGAACGCACTTGAAGTCAGAGATTTCTGAGTTCCCAGATGTTTTTAACACTGCATTTGTCTACATAAATCTCCCACGAGAAGTCATTTTAACCGACTTCCTTGACTTCAAATGCACTATTGGGTCTACAGGATAGGAATGAATGGTGTCACGTGATCAATGTCTTTGTCCACTCATATACATATAGCGCTGTGAAAAAGTACTTATCCCCTTTCTAATTTTCTCTACTTTTGCATATTTATGATATTGAATGTTATCAGATCTTCAATCAAAACCTAATATTAGATAAAGGGAACCTGAGTGAACAAATATCACAAATAACACAACAATTCCATACTTATTTCATTTATTTCATAAACAAATTTATGCAACACCCAGTGCCCCTGTGTGAAAAAGTAATTGCTCCCTTACACTCAATAACTGGTTGTGCCACCTTTAGCTACAATAACTGGTTGTGCCACCTTTAGCTACAATAACTGGTTGTGCCACCTTTAGCTACAATAACTGGTTGTGCCACCTTTAGCTACAATAACTGGTTGTGCCACCTTTAGCTACAATAACTGGTTGTGCCACCTTTAGCTACAATAACTGGTTGTGCCACCTTTAGCTACAATAACTGGTTGTGCCACCTTTAGCTACAATAACTGGTTGTGCCACCTTTAGCTACAATAACTGGTTGTGCCACCTTTAGCTACAATAACTGGTTGTGCCACCTTTAGCTGCAATAACTGGTTGTGCCACCTTTAGCTGCAATAACTGGTTGTGCCACCTTTAGCTGCAATAACTGGTTGTGCCACCTTTAGCTGCAATGACTCCAACCAAACGCTTCCTGTAATTGTTGATTCATTTTGGCCCACTCTTCCATGCAGAACTGCTTTAACTCTGGGACCCATGTCGTCCAAAAAGTTTGACTTTTGACTCATCTGTTCATAGAACATTCTTCAAAGTCTCAGACTGGCCAATGAAAATAAAAGATTAATATAAGGCGTGTTTCTCAAACCAGACACTCTAATGTACTTGTCCACTTGCTCAGTTGTGAACCGGGGCCTCCCACTCCTCTTTCTATTCTCGTTAGAGCCAGGTTGCGGTGTTCTGTGAAGAGAGTGGTACACAGCGTTGTACGAGATTGTCAATTTCTCGCATGGAATAGCCTTAATTTCTCAGAACAAGAATAGTCTGACGAGTTTCAGAAGAAAGTTATTTGTTTCTGGCCATTTTGAGCCTGTAATCAAATCAAATCATATGTTTTATTAGTCACATGCGCCTATACAACAGGTGTAGACTTTACAGTGAAATGCCTACTTACGAGCTCCTAACCAACAATGCAGTTTTAAAAAATATGGATAAAATTAAGAAATTAATTAATTAAAGAGCAGCAGTAAAATAACAATAGCGAGACTATATACAGGGGGGTACAGAGTCAATGTGCGGGTCCACCAGTTAGTTGAGGTAATATGTACATGTAGGTAAAGTTCTTAAAGGGACTATGCATAGATGATAACAACAGAGAGTATCAGTGGTGTAAGGGGGGGAGGGGCAACGCAAATAGTCTGGGTAGCCATTTGATTAGATGTTCTTATGGCTTGGGGTAGAAGCTGTTTAGAAGCCTCTTGGACCTAGACTTGGCACTCCGGCACCGCTTTGGCCTTCTGGGCCGTTTGCACTACCCTCTGGTGTGCCTTGCGGTCGGAGGCTGAGCAGTTGCCATACCAGGCAGTGATGCAACCAGTTGCATGCTCTCGATGGTGCAGCTGTAGAACCTTATGATGATCTGAGGACCCTTGCCAAATATTTTCAGTCTCCTGAGGGGGAATAGGTTTTGTCGTGCCCTCTTCATGACTGTCTGGGTGTGCTTGGACCATGATAGTTTGCTGGTGATGTGGACACCAAGGAACTTGAAGCTCTCAACCTGCTCCACTGCAGCCCCTGTCGATAAGAATGGGGCGTGCTCAGTCCTCTTTTTCCTATCGACCACAATCATCCCTTTTGTCTTGATCACGTTGCGGGAGAGGTTGTTATCCTGGCACCACACGGCCAGGTCTCTGACCTCCTCCCTATACACTGTCTCATCGTTGTTGGTGATTAGGCCTATCACTGTGTCATCGGCATACTTAATGATGGTGTTGGAGTCGTGCCTGGCCATGCAGTCATGAGTGAACAGGGAGTACACGAGGGGACTGAGCACGCACCCTTGAGGGGCCCCTGTGTTGAGGATCAGCCAGGCGGATGTGTTATTATCTACCCTTACCACCTGGGGGCGGCCCATCAGGAAGTTCAGGATCCAGTTGCAGAGGGAGGTGTTTAGCCCCAGGGTCCTTAGCTTAGTGATGAGCTTTGAGGGCACTATGGTGTTGAACGCTGAGCTGTAGTTAATGAATAGGATTCTCACATAGGTGTCCTTTTGTCCAGGAGGGAAAGGGCAGTGTGGAGTGCAATAGAGATTGCATCATCTGTGGATTTGTTGGGGTGGTATGCAAATTGGAGTGGGTCTAGGGTTTCTGGGAAAATGGTGTTGATGTGAGCTATGACCAGCCTTTCAAAGCACTTCACGGCTACAGACGTGAGTGCTACAGGTCAGTAGTCATTTAGGCAGGTTACCTTGGTGTTCTTGGGCACAGGGACTTTGGTGGTCTGCTTAAAACATGTTGGTATTACAGACTCAGACAGGGAGAGGTTGAAAATGTCAGTGAAGACACTTGCCAGTTGGTCAGCGCATGCTCAGAGTACACTTCCTGGTAATCCGTCTGGCCCCGCGGCCTTCTGAATGTTGACCTGTTTAAAGGTGTTACTCACATTGGCTGCGGAGATCATGATCACACAGTCTTCCGGAGTCTAATCAACCCACAAATGCTAATGCTCCAGATACTCAACTAGCCTAAAGAAGGCCAGTTGGAATGCTTCTTTAGTCAGCACGACAGTTTTCAGCTGTGCTAACATAATTGCAAAATGGTTTTCTAATGATAAATTTGCCTTTTAAAATAATAAACTTGGATTAACTATCACAACGTGCCATTGGAACACAAGTGATGGTTGTTGATAATGGGAGTCTGTACGCCTACGTAGATATTCCTTTTTTTTTTTAAATCAGCCGTTTCCAGCTATAATTGTCATTTACAACATTAACAATGTCTACACTGATCAATTTTCTGATCAATTCAATTTTTAATATCCAACACGTTTTAAGCAGATCACCAAAGTCCCTGTAAGCTAAGGACCCCTCCATTGTATGGATTTTGCTAAATCATTTGGTCAATTGGCTGTCCAAATGGTCTAATTGCAAGTTACTGAACAGCTAATTAATATGTATAATTTTTTATTTATACCTGCCTTGTAAATAATTTATTAGTAGTGATGATAATTACTTTTATTTATACTTACAACAATGTGAGGTCAACATTTCAGTTCAGTAATGAGCCACTCATTGTGTTTATTCAGAATAATTGATAATCGTTGCTGTTGCACATTTTCAAGGCCAGTGGATACAAAGGACATTAAAAGTGTTTACATTTATTATTCAAATGACAACGCTGATGCATCAAATTATATTTGTTGATTGGAGCAAAATAATATTCTTTATCATGAATGTAATTATCTTCCATTATCTTCCAGCCAGACACCCTTTTCTTTGCACTTTGCCATCGTGTTGTCTGCTTGCTTTTTAAATGGTCTCTTCGTTTCTCTAAAAGCCTCTGGTGATGCACGACAGAGGGAATTAAGCTTTTAATTAGTGGCTTTAAATCTGCTTGAAAGTAATACCTATAGGACAGACATTGCAACAGCTGCCACCTGTTTGGCTGTGATTGACATCAAAACAGTGAGGAAAGATACCTTTGACAGACAGTAAAGAGTCACTTGAGATGTTGCATTTGGTGATACACATATCTGATTGAAGTACTCGGTAATCTCAGCGGCAGAGAGGAGCCACCAGCACAGCCCCGCTATTTCTAACCAAATTATTGATCTCATCCTCTCAGGGCTCCTCCTCTGGAACCTCCCCAGATTCATGGCTTCAAGCTTATTGTCCAAAGGAATTTGGATTCATTTGCAACAAAGTGTAGAAATATAAATAATGCCTGCTGTAATCAGGACTCTTTAATGAGTCCCATTGCTAATGGAAACCCCCATTGTAAAAAAGAAAGACCCAAACTGTAGATGTGCTGATGAATTATAAATTATGTTGGCTGAATCTCCATTTAGGGCATCAATAGTGAAAACACACAATATTCCCATAACACATAAATAAGTTCCACTGCCAAGGTAATATAACTAGTTCAATACAAAGCTAGAACAAGGTAATATATATAACTAGTGTCATACAAAGATAGAACAAGGTAATATATAACTAGTTCAATACAAAGCTAGAACAAGGTAATATATATAACTAGTGTCATACAAAGATAGAACAAGGTAATATATATAACTAGTGTCATACAAAGATAGAACAAGGTAATATATATAACTAGTGTCATACAAAGATAGAACAAGGTAATATATATAACTAGTGTCATACAAAGATAGAACAAGGTAATATATATAACTAGTGTCATACAAAGATAGAACAAGGTAATATATATAACTAGTGTCATACAAAGATAGAACAAGGTAATATATATAACTAGTGTCATACAAAGATAGAACAAGGTAATATATATAACTAGTGTCATACAAAGATAGAACAAGGTAATATATATAACTAGTGTCATACAAAGATAGAACAAGGTAATATATATAACTAGTGTCATACAAAGATAGAACAAGGTAATATATATAACTAGTGTCATACAAAGATAGAACAAGGTAATATATATAACTAGTGTCATACAAAGATAGAACAAGGTAATATATATAACTAGTGTCATACAAAGATGGAACAAGGTAATATATATAACTAGTGTCATACAAAGATAGAACAAGGTAATATATATAACTAGTGTCATA